>NC_088929.1:5530000-5557500 GCF_038396675.1 Hydra vulgaris | reverse complement strand
AGGATCTAAGTCTGTAATCGATTGTTGAGATTTTCTTCTACAAAATCTTGACACAGCAATAAAAGTAACTGCAACAAAAATAACTGAAACAGGAGCTAATATGGCAACAGATAATATTAAGGCTTTTTCTAAAACAAAAAGAGCAATTTTATAAGTGTATTTATGTAATACAACATGGTAAATGTAACTTGATTTATATTGGGTAAACCATCCAGTGGTCGACACCTCTTCCAGTCTTCGACGTTTTTTCACTAAAAAATAGGCTACGCAAACACTATCTGAAGTAAAGTGCCAAAATAGAGTCTGAAATGATCATTAATTTTTCCTTTATATATGAAGGAAGTTTAGGTATCGTAAACATAAAAATAAACGCATACGATGATTTGGAGCAAAAAAAGTTTTGTTAATACCCTTAACTCTTTGGAATAATTTTCATGACTGTTTCCAGATAACCACAAGAAAAGCATGACAAACGTAATGTATTTGAAATTTTTTTTCATGCTGACACTGAAATAGATGAGAAAAATGTACAATCATTTAAAATCAAAAAAGTGAAAAAGAGTGGGGGGTAGAAGGAATGTCAAAGACTGGAAGCAATTTATTATGTTTTCTAATATTCGACAAAAAAAAAATTTATTATTATTATTACTTTATCGTATAATAAGGGTTCTGAGTCACATATTTTATTCGGCAAAAGATTTATGTTTAAAACTAACACTTCTAAATGTTATTAAATTTTATTCCAGACTTCGACAAGACCGCATTCTAGTCATCGACGAAATTTTTTGTTTGTTTGTTTGCTAGGATTTTTAGAGATTTACTATAAAAAAAGTATTACTTTCTGGATTGTTATGATTGTTAAACAACAACCCCTATGGAATTTTTAAAGTTCGTAAAGTTTGGAATTATTGATACTTTGTAATGTTTTATTTGCACAATCATTAACGATTAATTGCAGGTTGCAATCGTTAATGATTGCAAACCTGCAAAAATAAAGTTAAGATGTCTCCTAAAATAAACAGCTGCTCCAGAATGGCATCAAGATTCCGATATACTGAGGATGGTATTGACAATGCAATTGAAGACGTTAAGAGGTAAATCGGACATTATTAATGTCCTGTTAGTTAATTAATTCTATAATCAGTTTTTACTGTAGTCAAAGCCGTGGTATAACTTTTTGTGTATTTTCTGTAACTTTCTGTATATTTTTTAGTAAAAGGAAGTCTATTTCAAAAGCTCACACATTTGACAACATTCCTTAGATTACTCTGCATGATAAAATTAGTGCCAAAGCCCCAAATGTGAAAAAGATGGGTCCGAACACATTCTTAACTGGTGAAGAGGAATAAGAGCTGGTAAATTAAGTATTAAATGCTTAATACGTGCTTTGCCTGTTATAAAAGATACCGTTTTATCCCTTGTTTCTTCGTTTATATCTGATGAAAGGAATTTCCTTGAGATAAACAAAAACTGGCCCTTTAAATTTGGGCGAACTGTGACTTTAGTGGCTGGGGGAAAATGGTTAGTTATTAAATACTATTGAGTCCAAAACTACTATTTTAATTGTCATTTTGTCTCTTGGAATTTGTTTCAACTTCTAGTTTTGAACATAGGTCTGTTATATATAATTATTTATACGCATGTTTACATATATCTATAAGCTATAATGACTTATAATTTTATTTTATTTCATTAGGGATTCACTCTTTATGAAGAGACACCCAAATATAGTCACGCGCAGTAGCGAATCTTTAAGCGCAGCTAGAATGAATGTTAGCAAACAAGTAGTCAGCAATGGTTTGCAGACATAAGAGCATACTTTGCAGACATAAGAGCATACTTGGAGGAAGAAAGATAAGATGCATAAATGCATCTTATCTTTCTTCCTCCAAATACTACTCATTTCCTCCAACCTCTCAATGTTGGGATATTTGTCGCATTAAAACAACCATGGGACTTGTATGTTAAAGAATACAGAGCAAAGAACAATAATATGTACATTACTTGGGAAACATTTGCTCCACTTTTCCTTCCTCTTTATTGTTCTGCTTTGAACAAAGACAAAATCAAAAATTCATTAAGAAAATCTGTTCTCTATCTCTTTAACCGAGAAGCCCCAGATTACAGAAAACTAACAAAAGAGATTGAGCATTCAAGTAAGGCGCTTTTGTTTGAAGGTGTTTTGCAAGATAGAAAGGTGGAGTGAAGCACGCAAGTAGATCCCATTCAGAATGTAAATGCTTGGACTCAAACATGTTCTGATAAATATTGCACTAATCTTAGAGAATCACTGGGAGCAGGCGCAACTATAAATTTGTAAGTTATTTTTACACATCCAACTTTCAAACTATTCAGACTTTAGATAAAAAAATCAATAGCCATACAAACATTCAATCCATTTAAATTTGTAAATATCTTTTACAGACGTTCATTGGGATGTGATGACTCGGTCATTGAGTGTTCTCGTTTAGAATCAATGTGTTTTATCACTAGAGGAAAATGGTTTAATTATTTACAAAGAAGAAATGCAGATAGAATATCAACGAGCCCTGTAGAGAAAAAAAGCCATGTAGAAGATAATATTTATATTTCTTTTAAATTTTATTGAAATAGAATAGCCTATTTTAAGTTGTATGTGTTCTGTAAATGTTTACCTTGACATTCCAATTTAATATTGGTTTCTTGATTTTCAATTTCTCCTTTCTTTAGGTGTGACCGAGGAATCATTCTTACCTTTTCATGCCTTAACATCATCAACATTGCTTTCTAAAAAAACAGCTATAAACCAAAAAAGGCTGTTCCTATATTTAAGACAGTAGCTCAAGAACTCAATACAACATTTGACTTGAAAACACCTCAAGTAGTTTCTTTGTTAGGGGATATCTGGCAAAAAAAGAAAGATACTAATATCGCCAAAGAAAGTCGCAAACAGGTACGATTGACAAATGAATGAAAAAAAAAAACACTTATGGTTGTTGTTAAAAGAGAAGTTGTGATGCTTAAAAACCACAAAATCAAAGCAGAAAAACAATGAAAAACAATCCTAATATAGTTTATGTTATAATCATTTATCCTACGCTGTAAAATATAAGGTACAGACTTTTAAATCTTTTCTTTAAGTATTTTTTTATATTTTACGTTAAAAACTATAAAAAGAATACTTTTTCGTTTTGCTACGTATCATTTAAACACCTGTGTTTGAAGAAGTTCTTAAATTTTTAAAAATTTAATAAATGTCAAATACTGAAAAAAAAAATTCGAGTCTTGGGTGACGTCCAGTGTTCAACATTTTGACATTTTGGGGGCTCCAACCGCTCTTTTATTTTTAGGATGTCATTCACTTTAGGTGTATTGTAAAGAGCAACTATCCATTTATATGATAAAAGAATGATATCAATTTTTTATAAAATAGCGAGTGAAAAATTATCATTAATATAAAATATGCAAAAAAAAAACCGTTGAACACTGGCTGGTTTACAAACAAAATACATTCAAACAAAATTTAAAAAACAGAACAATAAACTTACGACTAGTAGGATGTGAAGATGATGAAACTAAAATATAAAAGTCAAAAAATATATTAAAAGAAGAAAAAATATGCCCAACCTATTTAGCATTAATTAAATAGATTTAAAATAATAATGTGCATTATTTTTTTGTAATATTTGGAGTATTAGGTAGGTAGTTTATGGATTGCTCACTTTGTGGAGTGATCACTTTTTGTTACAGATTTTGCAAAAAAAAACAAAATGTCTCAAGAAACACTTGAAAAAGAAAAACTTGTTTCAACTTCATACAATTTATCCTTGCAGTTATTCAAACCTTAGTTTGCTTACAGCAACTTCTTGTTCAATTTTAGAAGCAGCAATTAAGCTTTATTGAATACAGCCGTTTTTACAAATTGTAACTTAATTAAAATAAGTATTTATACATTTATCTTTTTACAGTACTCAGTATGTAAGTAATTTTTAGTCCCTCTAGTTTACAGCATTTCTTGGAAATTTAGTCTAAAGGTAGCAGTAATTAAAAACAATTATTATTTTCATGTATTTTCCACTTTTCTTTTTTGTAAAGTTAATAACTTCTGTAATACTTTAATGTGATAGAGGTGTAATGGTATCACTTAGAAGCTTTTGCTTTATTAGCAAGAAGTTTCAAGTTAAATCCCAACAACGCACCATGCCTCAGAGTAATGAAAAGAGGCAATTTATAAATTAAAATTTCTTTTTGCTTTTTAACTTTTTTTGATACTCTCTCGCATATATAATGAAAATTAGAGTATCGGAATAATAATTTTATAGAAGTAAGGGTTAAATAAGGTCTTCAGTGTGCATAATGATAGAAAAAGCAAAATTCCTTGAATTTCGCGACATTCTGTTTACGTATCTAAATGGTGTTAAGGCCATATAAGCATGTTTTTTTAGTGTTTAGAAATCATTTCTTATTTTATAAAATAAAAAATTTAGGAGATCTTGTAAAAAATATTTAAGTAAAAACATTAAAATTTTTAAAAATAACTTCTGCGTATTAAGTTTACAATAAAGAAATTCCCACATTACCAATTATTATATTATACATTTTACAAAATAAATAAAGATTTAAAAAACTTATGTACAAAAAGTTTATCTTCTTAGCATCCTGTATATAACCATAAAATGCAGATTTTTTAAGAACAATTGTCTAAAATTTAAAGAGTATAACTCAAAAAGAACTTTCAAAAGGAAGAGATATATTTTATATTTTAGATCAAGTTATATATATATATATATATATATATATATATATATATATATATATATATATATATATATATATATATATATATATATGTAAATTATGTTAGTGTATTTTACAAATAGAGTGCTCAATGTTCTTAAAGAACAGAGCAATAATTTTTCCTGATGATCCAGCAATGGTGAAACTTAAAGTTGAAGATAAAAGTTAGATAAGTGCTTTTTACTATATAAATATATATATATATATATACATATATATATATATATATATATATATATATATATATATATATATATATATATATATATATATATATATATATATATATATATATATATATATAAATATTAGATCAAATTTAAAGCATTGGCAGCTTTACGTACCCTAATCTTGCAAAATAAATAGTAAATACTATTTTAGCAAAAAAGAACATAATCTGCACATTGAAATTAAGAACTTTAAACAAAAGGTTAATAAAGTATTTTCAAAATTGAAGGCAAAATTTGGAAATTTATAAGTAGTTTATAACAGGCTTGTTAAATATAAGAAAGCATGGCTGGAAACAATTGTAAAATTTGAAAAATTTGGTTAAAAAATAATTATTTTTGTTAATGAGAGGCCTGTCAAGCCATGGGAAGAAAAAGGTGCAAGACAGGTAAAGTTGCCGTATTAGTTCAACAGCATCTAGAAACACTGATCAGAGCAGCTTTTATGAATCAGAAAGTTTTTAATACATATGATTAACAATTTTTTACAGCTAAAGGAAGCTTACTCAATAAATCCAACAAAACTATAAAAATGGCTATAACAGATGCCATAAGTCTTACGATGCAATTTGGTTTATCAGATGACCAATATCAAATGATAAAAAACAGTTCCTTAATGCATAATATAAATATTTACCAACATTTTCTAATCTGTTTCCAGAAAAACAAATCTGTTATCCAGATAAGTTTTTGATGAATGAGGCTGAGGCAGTTTGTGGTCTTCAAAGTATTCTAGACCATACCCAGCTGCGTATTACGTAACTTCCGAAAATCCAAACAGTTCCAGAAAACTTTCTCCTTGATGAAAATAGATTTTTGCATTACAAAGAAGGCTTTGACGGAGCTTCAATCTAACAAAGCAGATTAATCGCAAAAATTCATTTTTGTCAGCTTACTTCTTCCTAAGCTCTTGCACTTTATTTTGTATAAAATCAATGAATGCCTCAGCGATAAAATAATCCTCAAAGTACGGGTAAAATTTCAAATTTAACTGTTTTGAACCGTGATTTATAGATAACAAAAATTTTGTTTTTACTATAGAAATCTACCCGGGGTAGCAGAAAAATGAAAATCTCTTTAGTTCTTGTCGCTAAACTTGCCTCTCAAAGTAGCAACCTATTTAGGAAAAGTTTTCAAAAAAAAATTTAACAATGGCCTAATATCATTTTCTACAAAATATCTAAAAATAAAGATATTTTGAAGTCATCCAGATTTTGCCTATATTTTTCGGATAATATTTCTTCATAAATAACATTTACTAAATTCTTTTTTAAATAAATCATTTATTAATAATTTAAATCGTTAAATTGCAATGGGACGGTAATTTGATAAAATCTTTATAAAATAAAAAAACCTTATAAAAAAAAGTTATAATAAAAGAATAGTCTTTTTAAAGAGTTTAAAAAATTGAAAGATAAAAACGTAATATAATACTTTAAAACTTTTACAAATATCACATACATGCTTATATAAGAGGCCATCCATATTTTACGAACGCAAAAATCTGCAGATTTTGACCCCCTTTCCTCTGTTGCACCTTACCGTACATTCTACCCCCTGCCCCATGCGTACTTACGCGGGTGGTCTTACCTCCCCCCCACCCTACCCCCATCATGCGCAGTTTAACCTCTACAATCTTCAGGTCATGAACCTTAACAGTGCTCACTTTTTACTAATGGGCAAGTGAACGTGAATTGTCACTTCAATTGCTTTGCGTTTGCGTACATACATTGATTGGAACTTCGCTCTAACCCCTACATTTATTTTTAAATGTAGGGGTTAGAGGGAGGTTTCAATCTTATTCCAATTTATTATCCATCCCTATATTTTCCTTCCATACGCACTTTTACGCAAATTACTCAACTTGGGACGCCCTTCTCCCACTTGATGCGTGGAAGACCCCTAAGTAAAAAAAGCTATATTTATAATACAATTTAAGCAAAGTTTATATACCATACAATGGCTTGATAAAAAAAAATACTTATCAATTGAGATTAATAAAAAGAAAGATAATAAAATTATATTGCCAGATAGATTGGACTTTCTTTTAAAAAAATTTTAAACATCAAACCTCATAAAACTGTTTATAAGATTGAAATATGCTTTATCTGATTGTAAATATATGTTCAAAGCTACTAAAGTTCAAATTAGTGATATGAAGAAAAAACACCTACGTATATCAATCCAAGAAATACATAAATTATAACATGCAATTATAAAGCAAAGATTAAACAATTAAAATAGAAACTTGATTACAGAAATGATTAACTGAATTAAAAACCCTTACAAGTAAAAGCTTTGTAAGGTAAACTTGAAAAGAGTGACAATAACTTTGAGGAAAAAAGAGTTACTTTCAAAAATTATATTTTATTAACAAAGAAGTTAAGCATAAAAGTAAATAAACATGAAAATTTTTCTTTTAATAATTTAACTAATTCTTACAAAGAGGTTGACTTTCTCAACATAAAATTAAAGTTATTGAACAAATAAAATAAAGGTTAGAACGCTTAAAACTGTCATTTTCATGATCATGAAATAGTAGCATTTAAAATCGGAAGATTTTTTAATGTTATAAGAGAAGTTAATAAAGAATTAGTTCCTTATAATGTCAGTTTGAATTAAGTTATTGAGACAATCACAATTGTTTTAAAAAAATAAGCAAAGGTATATATAGAAAAGCTTTTCTCTAGTGGTAAAAAATTATAATTTATAACTGAGGAATTTGCATTTGCTCAACTTCAAGTTGTAGAAGAAATGACTCATACTACAGAAAGTCATTTGTCTTCACTTGAATGGAAGTAATAAAACTGGAGTTTGTGGTTATTTAAACTCATTTCTTTCAGGCAAATAAGTGTTTTCTTGCATCCTTCGATGATATTAGCAACAAGTTTTGAGAAGATATTAGCAATAAACTATATTTTAAAGTAGTTTGAACTCTCGGAATAGTAGATAAAACGATTACTAGGCCAATTTGGCTGATAATTAAATCATGAAAAAATATTTTTAACATAGGCTCATTTTTTTTAAGTATTAAAACGGAGAGGACCTGCCTATTGCCTGCATCTTGTTAACTATTAAAATGAACTTACCTGCCCCCACACGTCTAGAAAAGTAGTCTTTGATTGCATAAAGTAAATTTAATTAATACCTTTTTTAACAAATATCAACTAAAATAATTAATTTAAAATAACTGATCGGAAATTAAAATAGTTAAAGATAAGTTGAGAGTTGTAAGTGAGTGATTTGCAAGTTAATTGAGATTAAGAATAATTTTAAAACTAACTTAAAATTCTTGTTTACCACTTTTTTTATATTTAAACAAAGTTTAATAGTTCAAACTGAGGCATTAATTAGAAGCATAAATAAATTATTTACTATTCATAAAAAACTTAGTTACTATTACTTTGCTTGTTTTCATACAGTTACAAAACAAGATTATTTCAAGTAATTTAAATACACTAATATAAAGTATTATAAAATACCTCGAGAAGCAATAACAATAGGTTCCATTACTTCGGCTATCATAAAAAATAAAATATTGAAAAATTAATTAAGAATACTAGTATAATACCATAAATAATAACAATAATAATATTTATGTTAACAAAAACAGCAATAATAATAACAATAATTACAATAACAATAATAACAATTATAATAATAGTAAAAAACTATGATTGTTATGTATATATCCTGATACCTTGAAACAAAAATATTGAACAAAAAATATACTTGAATTCCCATTGATAACAAACAGGTTTTTGATAAAACCATTTTGAACTTCAGTCCATGGATTTGAAGCATATACTTTGACTTTGAAAAAGCGTTTAGCTTGATAGTTTATAATAGAAAATACAACTTTTTCATTTATACTGATTGTGTAAACATAAATTGATCCATTAAAAATTTGACTTATTACAATATTCGACCATTGATTAAGTTTAAATGCATCTGTTGAAAAAGTATGCACATCTACATATCCATTAATTGAAGATGCAATGTCAAGTACGCCATTGCCTTGTGCATTTGACCAGATTCCTGGTGTTTTATCACCATAATTTGAATGATCAGAACCAATAGTGAAATGAATAATATTACGTGAACCAAAATCAAATTTAATAGGATTAAAATCAAGTGACACAACATATTGTTCACATAAAACCGGAATCTCGGCAATTAGCTTTGCTTTTACTAATGGAGTAATAATGTTGCCAACAATATACTCTAAAATACAACAAGATCCACATTCCATCAATAATATAAAATAACAAAACTGTTAAATATAACAAAGTATAACAAAAGATGTTGTAGAATATAACAGTTCAATCAACATACTTAAAAATTTCTCTATATTGATCAGCACTGTTTAATATATTTATCATATAACAGTGCTAATCACTGTTTTAATATATTTATATGAAACGGTTGCTCACTGTTGTTGAAAATAATGTTAACAGCTTCTAACCACTGTTTATGCACAAGTATTTTTAAAAAGTTAATTAACTTCTAAAACTACCTTTCATGACATTACTATATATTAAATTTTAAAATTTTAGGTCACAAAATTGTGTCACTAATATTTATGTCTGCTCCATTAGATAACTAATTATGCCCAATATTCAAACAAGACAAGAAGATTAGCTCTTGATAGATATTTTCCCAGTTAAAAGTGCTGATTAGCTATTTTCTAAATATTGATTTTCAAATTTCGAACCTTTTTTTGTTAATATTGTTGCTTTTTTTACATATATCACTGCTTTTTAGAGATGAAAAAGAAAATTTTTAAATAGTTGAACACCTTCCCCGTGTCAGGTTTGTTCGGGAAAGGCGTGGGATTGCAGGCTATCCTATCCATGCATTGAATATTTCGTTAAAACAACTTGACCGCGGTTTTTACCTGACTATAACATGCAAAGATGTCTTTATGGTTTCACTATACTTAAGGATTAAAGATTCATATAATTAAATGTAAAATCTTGGTTCAAATTTCAAGTAAACTATGTAATTAACAATAATACATTGAGAACAAAATGGAAAACTCAAAAAAGAAAATAATATATAAGGGTATTTTAATAATATTTGCAAATCTCATGATCTAATACAAAGTTGCTGCCTCAGCAAAGTTTTTCGATAGGGATTTTAGATGACGAGTTTTGCAGAGCTTGGAAAATGTTTTGAAACAATTGAAAATTAAGTACCTAGACAAATCATCGGTACAAAATAATTGTTTACTGTATGGTAGATTGCAAAACACTCTAGTTGTTTTTAAAGCAGTTGACGAGATAAGGACTTTTACGTCAGGTTAACAATAGCTAGAAGTCGCAAAATTTGCAAAAAACATTGCAACTAAATTCTACCGTCCCAATATACTTTAACCCTACTTTGTTTGTCAATAAGTTTTCTTGATTAAAAATTTTATGCCCATATGTATAACATTTTTGAACACAAACGCACTCACACACAAATGTAGATGTAATAATATATATTTATATATATATATATGTGTGTGTGTGTGTGTGTGTGTGTGTGTGTGTGTGTGTGTGTGTGTGTGTGTGTGTGTGTGTGTGTGTGTGTGTGTGTGTATATATATATATTGAAAGATAAAAAAATAATTTTTTACCAACTTTTCCATTGATTATCAAAAGGTCTGAAATAGAACCATGATGTGGAGGATCCCATGCATTCGAACCATACACCTTGACATTTTTCAAATCTACTGCCAAAGAGTTTTCTACTCTATGAATATTTACATTATTTAAATCAACAGTAAAGAAATATTTTTTATCTAGCAACCACTGACATATTCTAATATTATGCCATTGCCCTAATCTAAGCGGATTTGTTTTGACAGAGTAGTTACTATTACCATTAATTGCAGCATAAATAACAAGACTTCCAGAACCATCTTCGTGAAACCAAAGACCTAGATTTAAGTCGTTATGTATTTTACAGTTGCTGCATGCTAAATGAAGAACATTTTTCAAACCCTTTGAATAACTCATAGGCTTTAAATTAAACGAAATAGTGTACTCCTTTTTTAAAACACTTAATGTTCCAAGAATTGTTCCTCGATTTAAATTAAACTCATGCTTATGGTTAACGTAATCTAAAAAATATTAACCTCCGATTATTTAAGATTTAATTGCTAATTTAAAAAATGTATAAAATTTCTCAAAATTTAACTTCAACATAACTTTGTATTACTTAACTAACTTTTTGTTTATTTAAGTGTAGCATAATTTTATTTATATTTTAATTATTAAATTTCTCGGGCTAGATTTTAGAATCAGAACTTTGAATTTTTTTAAAAACTCAATTGTCATCTTGTCACTCATCACTCGTCAGGTGAGACTTTTATCACACGGCAAAATCTTATCCACAACTAGTGTTGCCGGTTCGATGCCACCCAACTTTTAAGATTAGTTACAATTAATTGAGCTTTATATCGGTACATCACTTTTTAAGCTATTTTCTAGCTTTTTAGTGGCAAGGAACGTTACTAAACCCAAAAAAAAATTTCACTATTATTAAACTACTGATTTTTTAACGACGTTAACGTCGGAAAAATGCTGATAACTAATTCTGACAAATAGAGCTTTCTCTCTAGAAAATAGAGCTTTCTATATCTTTTTTTTTTTTTTTGACAATGAAGCAAAACTTATTTTATATTATTTCTACTCGGCTTCTTCGACTAGACTCACAACACTATTTTTTTCTTTTTGTTGTTAGTTATTTAGGAGTTCCAAAAAGTGCTAAAAGTCTTATAACGGAGCACCGCAAAATAGCATTTAACCTAGAAGTTCAAGTCATCTTTCATGCCAATTATGTCTATGGTCAGAGCCGGTTTCAAAACACGTACATTTAGCTCTGAAGTCAGAGCTCTAAACACGATACTACGGCTGCTCCGAGCCTAATTGCAACCATGACACCATGATTACTCTCTACCTTCATAGCAAAAAATTTTCTATTTTCGCAAGACAGATGTAATTTTTTCCTTGGTCATAATTTTAAAAAGATTACTTTTAGATAAAAACAAATATACGTTATATATGACATCATATAAATATAAAATAACAGATTGTCTATCTTTGATTACACTCACTCAGTTTTCAATAAAAATAGTATCAAAAGGATGCAAACTCCAGCAAAAACTTTTGAGGTGATGGAGAAGTTCACTGGTGAAGACTCAGGTTGGCACTCGGTTGCCAACCTGAGTCTTCATTAGTCATTATTCAATTATACAAATATTGTTATGACGTAGCTAGCATAACAATGGGATCATAAGTCGTACGTTTCATTATTGTAAATAAGCTGGGACTAATGTTTCAATTGTTTTTAAAATTTATTTTATAAAATGTACACTTTTTCATTCTATATTTTCTGTAGATTAAAAAAGTGTTTAAATACAAAACTACAAAAGTTTCCTCAATTACAAAGGAATCAGTAATTTTTAAAAACAGTCATGTTTTAAATTTTTTTTCAGGTTAGCTTCAGATGGATATATATATATATATATATATATATATATATATATATATATATATAATATATATATATACATATATATATTGGAAAATAATAGAAAGATTTGTTAATCATAAGTGAAAGAATTTTTGGTTGGTAAAATTATGACAATATTGTGCCACCATTTATTTGTTAACAAACGCATAAGCCATAAAAACTTATTGACCAAATAAAACTTATTTAAAGCCATTTATAAAAGGACTAATAGACAATATTCTGATTTATTTTGAGCGAAACTAGCGTTGGCCACTTCATATCTTAAAATATGTAAAAGAAAGAATTTTCAATTGAAAAATTAAAAATAAGAGTTGAAAAAAGTAATAGTAATTATAAACTTCAATAATTAATAATATAATATGAAATCTAAAAACATACATAAAAAAAAATTCAAACTTAAAAAAATAGACTCACTTAAAAATAAAAAAAATACTTTACTTAAAAAATGTTCATTGACAAAATAGTAAAAAATATGTTAATAATGTCCTGGTACTTGAGCTTTTGCTCTTTTTTATTTTGTTTTATGGTGTAACTTTTATTAAGACCAATGTTTAAGTTTAAATAAAAGTGCCTTTAAATAAGAAAATTACCTTTAGGAAGAACAATAACAGATTCAATTTCGTTACCTAAAAAGATAGAAATATTATTTTAATGTCAAAGTGACAAATAAGTTAAACATTAAGTTTTGATAAACTAAAAAGCTTTGACTAATGTTTTTTAATTAAATAGTAAGACCATTTTCTAGTTTAAATAAACCATATATAAATTGTTTCTTAGTACAAAAGTAGCAAATATTGAAAGAGAAGTAGGTAGCTAATGTGGAAAAAGAAGTGTATAGAGGGGAAAATTGTTATAGAAGTGTAATATAGAAGTGTATAGAGGGGAAAAGATTAAGGAAGAGGTAGTAGTTCCGTAAAAGTTTTAATTTTTTGAATAAACATGTCAAGGTAAACATCTTAAAATTCTCTATTAAATGCAAAGTAATAAACAAAGAATCTTAATAAGGTTTAGTCTTTAAAAAATAAAAAAAATTTTATCTAATTTCATTCTTCAAAAATAAATTCAATAAAAAAAATTTACTTGAAATGCCATTGATGATAACAAAATTTTTTATTGAGCCATTTTGAACTTTGTCCCATGGATTTGAAGCATAAATTCTAACATTGAAAAAAAACTGGGCTTGATTGTTTATCATAGTAAAAACAACATCTCCATTTATTCTGATTTTGTATATATAAGCTAAGCTATTAAAACTTTGAGAAACTTCAACATTTGACCACATATTTAATTTGATAGGGTAATAATAAAAACTTAGTTTTCCACTGATTAAAGCAGCAACTTTAATTTTTCCTTTACCATTTTCATCTAACCAGATGCCTAGAATTTCATTTTCATTTTTTAGCATATTAGTTTCATGAGTAAATTGAATAATACTGTGTAATCCAACCTCAAATACCATTGGATTAAGATCAAAAGACAATAGATACTCTTTATTTAACCTAGGTATTTGAGCAATGATCTTTCCTTGAACTAACGGGGTGTTATAACTCTCAATAACATACTCTACAAAATGGTAAAAAAAAGTATTTTTTGTAAATATAAAATAAAAACAAACAAAAGTTATTAACAATTAGCCGTACTTTAAATTATCAAATTTATAAAAAATCTAAGTTTATGAAACAAGAAAAACACAACTAAAAACAAAAAATGGGCAAAAAATAGGTTTTAAATTTTTCTTGTTTATACTGTTACAACCTTTATGGATCCAAAACATTTATTCAATTCGAAATAAAATTTTATTTTATGCTTAAAAAAAATTAGAAAAAACAAATTAAAAGTTTGCACGTATATCAGCAGTTTTAAGCAATCGCTAAAATCGGGTTCTTAAAAATTAAAAAAAGAGACAGAAAAATAATTCTGGTAGAAATTATTTATTCTAAAGAATCAAAACTATAACTTTATATTTAAAAATGAACTAGGAAACTATTTATAGTATTAAATTAGGTAGGATTTTATCTAATTTAAAAGAACTTATACAAGCTTTTAAAAACTTTTAATATTCTAAAAATTTGGCAAATAATGTCATGTTAATTAAATGCAACGATAAGAAAGCACCCAAAAGTATTTGTCAACAGTTTAACATCATATAAGTAAACTTGCTCATACCCAATTTATGTTGGGTTTTCAACTGACTGTTGAAAAGAAAAGGTTAGCTTTTTCTCTAACAAATTAATATTATAAATTTGTGGTTGTGAATAAAAAATCATAAATAGGAGCTCATTATAAACAAAAATTTAATGCGAGGCATACAGGTATACTTTGAAACAAGTGCTAGAGACGGAAAAACTAACCTAGTTAAGACTGATTTTTAAAAAAATTTTAAATTTATTGATTTAAGAAAACAAAATAACAAAAAAATGAAGGCAATTTATTATTTAAACATGTTCAGACACAAAACTCTCAGAACCTTTTAAAACTACACGCCCATACTTTCATACGCCACAATTATAAAATACTTTTAAACAAACAAACTTAAGATATTGTTCTAAGATGTTCTAAAAACTAGGTAGGGCAAATATGGTATGTATTATTATATTAGTAATTACTATTAAATTTAAATTAAACAAAAAATATTATGGATCAAATAAATCACACAAAAGATATCCTGAAACTATTTGGAACCATTTTTGATAAGCTGGTTTATTAGCATTATGCAAATGAATCAGCACCTTTTCTAGTTCTAAGTTTTCTTTTACTCACAGCAAAAACTGCATTTCATCCCATTTTGAACGATTGGTCTTTCTCATACAATTTTTTTGGAGTGTTTTTTTTTTGTTGCTGGTTTTTTATGGACTTTTGGAATTGTAGAATGTTTTCCTGAATCTTCAAACTCTTGATATTCTGCCTCAGACTCGGTTTGTAAGTTGACGTTGTTGTTGTTGCCGTTACTGTTGTTAAAGGACATTTTTCTTCTTTTGGAGAAATGGGTAGTTTTTGAACTAGTAGTCTTGCTAGTTGTGTACCCGACCTGTTTGCTTACAATTTGAAGATGATACAATCTTTTGTTCTCTCTACAGAGAAATTCAGCACTTTTTTTTTTTTTTAGAAGTCAAAGACGATTGAATGGATCGTATTTTCTATATTTGAGACATTTATTGTATGTTTTCAGCACTTGATCCAGTTTTATCTGCACGGCTTGAATTAATACGTTTAGAAAATTTAATTTCTTTTGCCATAAACTTGTTACTTCTTTTCCAATTTGCTTTATACCTTCTCATCTCCCTTTGATAAATTTTCTTAGAAACAGAAAGCGGCCAATAATTTCAATTTTGAGTGGTCCCTGCTGTAAACTTCCAGTGATTGCTCCTCTAATAAAACAGTTCTTCTTTTCCTATGTGACTAATAAAATGTACGAGATTCTTCATTCAGATTGACTTGTTTCTTTTAGTAGTGAAAGCACTTTATATAAGCACTAATATATTTCTGGAAAGCATTAATAATAAATATGTATACTTTTACACTTCTATATTATATGACTGCCATTTGGCGAATACGGACTCATACATAATTATTAGCATTGCTTAATCAGGCAGCTTATATTGTCAAAATCTTACTATTTTCCGTAAATTTCTAGAAAACTTCAGAAATTTTTAGAGACTTAAAGAGATTTATAAAAATAGTCCAAACCAATTTTAGACAGTTCCATAAGATTCACGAAAATTCTAGGCTTCAGAAAGTCATAATACTACTACTGCCTGCAATTACTATTTTTATGCCATATTAAAAGTTTCGTGTTGTGGGTGACCTTTTTAAAATTAGTCAGAATAAAACCAATTTTAATTACTTTTGAGTAAAGTTTTTCGATTTATGACACTAAAAATAAATTATTTTTCGAAAAGATAAAATGTCATTACCCTAATATTTACCAAAATCAAATACAAACTAAATTTTATAATAAAAAAATATTTTAGTATAATAATATTATTTATTGAATATTTAAAATAAAATAATATTAGTAACATATACCTTCTCCTTCCATTTCTACCTTTCTCTACTGATATTTTATACATTAATTTTTCTAAATGTTTTTAATTGTTATAATTGTTGTAAATAATATAACATTTTTAAAGTTATTAATATAACAATATAAAAGTCGTTTACATCAAATTTTAAACTTCCCCTAGCCATCAGGTCAAAAGTGAGAAAAAATAGATTTAGGTACCTTTTCTGCGAGGAATAGAAAAGTATCTTCAACACGTTTTTTTTAATGAAATTTGGCAAATGAATTAAAGATAGGTATAAAAATAATGTAGAATGGTTTAAAAAAAAATCAAAACATTTCTTCGATTATAATTTCACGTGAGAACAGCAAGTTTCATGTTTTAACATCAATAAAACCATTGTAAAATTTAATAAATGTACAAAAAAGGAACATGAAAAGATAGTCGTGTTTCGGAGTTATAAAGTTGAGAGAGGGTTATAACCACTATTAAGTAGCCTCCTCCTCTGTAGTGGCCTTCTCGGCCTTGAGGAGGTGAATTAACAAAAAAAAAAAAAAAAAAAAGTTGAACTCTTCTATTTTTTAAAAAATATCTAACTCAATAAACAATTAAACAAAAAAGCGTTAAAAACTTTTTCGCGCAACATAACCTCAAAACAGACTTCAAAAACCATGGAACAGAATTTTAGCAAAAAACTTGTTTCCGTAAAACGCGAATTCTGCATACCTAATATATTGGGTTGTTACGTATCAGTTATTACCTATACTGATCAGTTATTAAGTTATTGCATATCAGTTATTACGTATACATATATGTATTTCAATAAATGGACATAACCAAATAAAGAAACATATTATTTTTAGTGTACCATGATTGTTTTAGATTACAAAAGGTTAGATGTGCAACTTGGATTTAAGTCTGGATAAACTTTATGATAAAGTAAAATATTTATACTTTACCTAAATTAATTTGAGAAAAAAAAATTTCAAGTTTATCCTCCTCTTTCCAGCAACCACTACTTAAACATTTTGATATTTTTTTAGTTGGTTGCATTAGGAAGCAAAATTTGCTTTATGTAATCAAATACTGATGGAGAATGATTAGGTCTTAGTTTCCCATAATCACCAACAGTAAAATAATTCTTTGCCCAACGTCTTTCATAAGACATCGGCTATTTCGTTTTGTAAACGACGCTTTATAGTTTGATAACTTATCTATAACGGAATATTAGGGTAGTTCTAAAAACAACTTTTTTGAAAAAAATCTGCTCCCACCCTTTAAATGTGTTCTATATAATACAAAAACACTAGGTTTAAAATTTTGTTGAATAAAAAATATTTATAGAGGTCCCCCAAGACCCTTTATTATTTAACGGGTCCCTAATATTTTCAAAAAAAAAGTTTCTCAAAAATAGATCAACCTGGTACTCAAATGAAGCGAAATTATATAAAAATTTCAAAAATAACATTCATTTTGAAATAATATAGTTATTTTAGGTTTTACTACGTAAAAATCTTGTTTTTTAGCAAAAAATGAAATAAGTGAATTTTTTATGATAATTGTAATAAATAAGTTTAAACTTCGAATTTATTTTTCAAAATGAATATTATTTTTGAAATTTTTATATAATTGCGCTTCATTTGAGTACCAGGTTGACCTATTTTTGAGAAACTTTTTTTTTGAAAATATTAGGGACCCGTTAAATATTAAAGGGTCTTGGGGGACCTCTATAAATATGTTTTTTTCAAAAAAAATTTAAACCTAGTGTTTTCGTATTATATAGAACACATTTAAGGGGTGGGAGCAGATTTTTTTCAAAAAAGTTGTTTTTAGGGCCACCCTACGGAATATTATATTTTGGTGTTATAGAAATTCAAGAAGTTCTTTAACGACAATACTTCTGGGGCTAGAGTTCTTTTATTTCTTATCTGAGGATATTAATTACTTTTAAAATTTGTTATACAACATCGACGAACGATTGCTGAAATATTAAACGAAACTTTCTCTTATTTTTACACCTCCTAAGCCGTTTTCTGTTAAGTATTGTCATTTTGAAATAACAATGGCGGTTGTTTTAAATTACATATTTTATATAAATTTTTATTGATTTATATCTAAATTAAATTAATTTTATAAAAAAACATGTCAATAAAAAACTAATTAGTTAATTTTTTTATATAACAATTTAATTTGTGTCGTTATAATACTAATATTCAAAAAAATTTCCTCCTTATTTATTTCACAAGCTGTTTTATTTTTTTAGTTTTTCAAGTATAAGTTGAATCACTTAACTGAAAAACCTTGCGTTTCCATTAGGGTGCATCACAAATTTTTTTTTAATTTCAGTTGTCTGCTATTTTATTTTGTTTTACCAGCTGACATAAGCATTATGTTAAAAAAAAAAATTTGGACAATGTTTAGAGGTCCCCCAGGCCCTTGATAGTTTTGCAGATTTTAATTAACAGAATAAGCCCTAAATAAATTATTATAATATTTAGTCTTTGGTTTCTATGTTTTTAATCTTTGGTAGCCATGTTTAATTTTGATGTTTTTGTTTTTCTTTCATAGTTTCACGAAATGGATTTGAACGATAATGCAATATTAGACAAAGCAGTAACACCTCCTAAATCTAATAAACTCGACAATTTAATTCTTTCTTCACCGGTGGCAGTCAGTTATCAAAAAACTCCAGAATCCGGGTCAAAAACTAAACGGCAAACTCGACTAGCCACGGACATCTTTGGGTTAGAAACCTCAGTTTGTGTTGATGATGGAACAATAACTGGCATTCGGCTGCCAATATGTATGCAGGTTTTGAGGTGTATGATGTACCACGCAAATGTTGCAACAAAATCTCAGCAACCAGGGTCTGTCGGTGCTCCTGCTAGAATCACAACTGCAAAGGTCGTGCTAGACCAAATTAAAAAATTCTATGAAAAAGCCAACATTCCAATGGTTACAGATCGTAGAGTTTGATGATAACAACAAACTTCGTTCGATAGAAAAAAGTCGACGTGACACTCCATCCACGAAACAAAAACTGGAGGAAATGCAGACTATGTTCGCATCAACTTTTCAGCTCTGGCCTCCAAATGTGGAAAGTCTATTTAAGAATCCAGAGGATCTGGCATTTCTTGACTCAATGAAAGGTGACAGAACTGCCAGTTTTGGGGCTTTTGACAAGACACTTGCAAAAAAAATATCCAGACGTCATTGTCGAAATGCCGCAGAAATTGAGCGTATGAAGCGAGCACATCGTGAGATTGAAACATCATCAGCCATGGTATCATCTGAAGTTGTGTTAAGCAATGAGGGCAGTAGTATCCGATCTAACAGTTCCGCTTCGGAAGACGATGTAGATTTCGAAGCTGCATCAAAAGAAAAAATTTCAAAACGGCAAAGACTTCCACTGGGAACAACAGCATTCATACCTACAAATGTGCTTAGCCAACCAAGTCTTGTGTCACTGGCAACTCGATTGAAGATGACGCCAACATAACAAGCAGCATTCACACAAGGATTGATAAATGAGTCCGGAGGCGATGTTTCTATGGTTGCTGCTTCTTATGCAACTGCGGATCGTTCACGACGCAAGGTAATAAGAGCAATATCAAATAAAATCCACGATGATTGGGTACCACCTAAACTGTGTTCCTTGCATTGGGATGGAAAAATGACTTTAACTCTTAGGAATCATCGTATTATAGAAGAACGCATGACTGTGATTGTGGGCGATGCTAAGCAGATTAAGTTGCTGGGGGTTCCAAGTTATTTCAAAGCCACAGACCAAACATTCGGACAAGTCATAGTTGAATTAACAATGAACCTGATGACCGAGTGGAATTGTAAATGATAGAATTGTGAATATGACATTTGACACAACAAGCTCAAACACTGGCCACTTGACAGCTGCTTGTATTGCCATACAAGATAAATTGCAACGTGCTGTCCTTTGGTCAGGCTGTCGCCATCATATTGGTGAAGTAATTCTTTCACAGGTTTTCACGGATCTAAAGATTGAAGCATCAAAATCACCAGATGTCACATTATTTACAAGACCTCGCAGTAATTGGGATTTGGTATCACATAGTTCCTCTCAAGTACTTCCATTCCGTCCAGCTGATCATGGCATACAGGCTCAAGAGCTCCTGGCAATGATAAAAGATGAGGTGATCGCTCTAGTCAACGAACAGGTTGAATTTCTACGTGATGACTACCGAGAATTTTCCGAGCTATCTACCTGTCTGCTTCCAATGGTGAAGTGAATTTTAGAAGACCTGGTGCTCTGCATAATGCTCGCTGAATGGCCAAGCTTATCTACAGCCTCAAAATAGCTCTTTTAGAATCACAAATTGCAGAACTTTCACCGGGAACAATTACCAGTCGCCACCAAGTTTCAAAAATACGTGCATTTACAACATTTGTTACTCATATTTACATCACATGGTGGCTCATATGCAAGAAAACCGTAGATGCACCTTGGAATGATCTACAGCTCTACAAGCGTTTACTGGAATATGAGGTTGTTGACAAAGTTATTTCTCAATCAGCAGTTCGAGCATTAAATCGCCATCTTTGGTATCTAACTGCAGAAATAGTTTCTCTCGCACTGTTCAGTGATCGTGTACCTTTGTTGGAACGACAAGCTCTAGCAGATGCTATACTCAAAGTCAAACCGTTGGCTGATCTGCAAGCGCCACTCAATCGGTTTGGTAATGGATGGGGCAAACCACGATTTCCATTGTCCATTGATCGTTCAACACGGCTGTGTGACCTTGTTCAGGTTGATTCATGGTTTACAGTTTATCGTCTTCAGTTGGATACCAACTTTTTACAACTTCCTGTCAATGAGTGGAACAAGTCTGCTGCTTATATATTGAGTAATGAAAATGTTGCAGCAGTGAATATTGCAAATGATGGTGCCAACAGAAGTGTCAAACTAGCATCGGACTTTGTCGAAACTGCTCGATCGGATGAACATTTTCAAAACGTTCTTAAGGTAGTCGAAAAAGATCGCAAAGACATTCCAAATCTGCGCCTCAAAAGAAAAAATGTCACAACACAACAAAACTAACTTGCATTCTGATAACTGCATTATATGCAAAATTGTTAATCACAGTCAAACTGTTTCAGATTTCAATAATTTCAACTTTTACATTTTAAAATTTATATTTAGACTAGAGATTTAACAAAATTATTCGATAATTTCAAGTAAAATTGCAGTTTTTTTTAATGTGGCTCTAAAACATTGAATTTTGAGGTTTAACATTATTATAGTCAAAATAGACATAGTTATACGGAATTTTCTGTGACTGTTTCTGTGATTTATTCAGAGTCGCACATTGGTGGTAATTTGAATAAATGCTTTTCTTCATGGGGGACCTCTAAATGTACTTAGATTTTCAAAATCTTTTGCCTAAGTTTTTTGTAGTCATAATGAAACAAAATAGAAATATAGACAGCTCTGAATTAGACATTCAATTTTTTTCTATGCAGTTGTGATGCACCCTAGTTTCCATACAACCATTTTTCCATACAACCAATTTTCAACCATTCTATAACCTAATATCAACAAATGGTGGACAAATAGGGTTTTCCAAATAAGTGATTCTATTTATCTTACCTTCAATTTTTTACTCCAGTTTTTTACTCCTGATATATTTATAATTGATATCTAAACCCGCTAAACTTATATAACCCTGAATAGTGCTGTGACCAAAACTAAAAACTGTAACTAAAATTAACTAAAAAAACCATTACTAAAATTAGTCGACTAACTTTTTATTCTCACTAAAATTAGTCGACTAACATTTTATTCTCACTAAAATTAGTCGGCGAACTTTTTAGTCTAACTAAAATAAGTCAACTAACTTTTAAGTCTAACTAAGTGGAAAAATATATAGTGGCAATTTTATAATAATAATTATTATTATAAAAAAACAGTTATTATTAATAGTTCGATTCTCGTCTTCCCTTGTCATTAAACAGAAATATTTTCGTGAACGAAGAAAAAAACGAGAACTAAATTTATTTTAAGAACAAAAACTGAATAAAAACAATTTTTGTTTTTCGATCGGAGTAAAAACAGAATCGGAAGTTATTATGGAACGAAAAATAATTTTGTTCTAATTTAAAAAAATTGAATTATTAGATAATATATAATTATTATAATATAATATAAATCATTTATGTAAAGTTCGCATATATTATTCTTACTGAGTAAAAACTAATTAAAAAGTATTATGGAACAAAAATATTAATTATCTTAATTAGAAATTAATTTGGAAGTATATTTTTTAAACTCAAATGTCACTGTCAGTCATTTATTATTTTAAATTTCAATGAAAAGCGGTATAGAATCTTTTAGCGTTTTTTCAATTTATAATAAAAGTGATTTACAAATTACGAAACATTTTAATTAAAATCAATTTTTTAGAAATCGGCCATGCCATATTATTAAATGGAATGTTGTATGCAAAATTTGTTTCCGATTTCCTTTAAATAACACCTCCAATCATTAATAATGCTAAAGTGGTAATGAGTAATTTAATTTAGTTCTGCACACATAAAAGCATAGATATTTATTTAATGTTTTAAATTGCTTTTAACCGAGTTATTCTGCTTGTTATGTTATTCTGCTAATTATGCTAATTATAATTTTGCTTGTTATTAACAAACTAATTATTATTTAGTTTAGTAAAATAAAATTTGAAGCAATACTAAAAAAAATAACAAAACAGTTTTATCAATTAATTTAATTTTATTATACTATCACAATTTATACTAAGTTCAATCAATTTCTAATTAAAAAATCATAAAAAGTAATGGTTTCCCTCTATATACTGGATAAATGTTTAATGTAAACAATATCTGATAATTAATTTGAAATAAATGTAAATTTAAATTATGTCAAACAAAAAACGTTTTCTTTAATTGAACATCCCACTCCAACATCCGACTTAAAGAAAAGGTTGCAAAAAAGAAAGAATTTAGGTGAACAAACTTTTTTAAATGACGTTTATTGCGAAACCAGTTCTAATTTTTTATCCGGTCAAATGGAAAATGAAATTGTTACACAGGAGATTGAAGAAGCAACAAAAACTACATACGATTGAAGAAGCAACAAAAACTATGTAAAAAATGGAACTAATTTTGTTTTCTTAGGTAGAAGTTAAAAAGTGAAAACATATCAGGTATGTTTGAATTATCAATTAGCATTATGACCAAAACAATCACTTTTTTATTAAAAAAGTGAAATTTTTTTTAACATGTTAAAAAGAAAGTATTTCAATCGAAGAAATTGAATATTAGGCATAAAATTAAAAAAAATACATGCTCTATTCGGAGTTTTAATACTCTCTATTCGGAGTTTCAATACTAATTATATTTTTAAATGTCAGTAAGAATATTGTGTTTGTAAATAATAATATTTATAATTCAATAATAAAGTCGCTATAATGTATAATATATTTATTAAGAACATTAATTAATCGAATATGGTTTGTGCAAACATGTTATGTTTCTGTATAGAGTTTAATACTTTCCTATGTTTATTTATTCCATGAATTATACTATAATATACTAAAACTTTGCTAAATAGAAAGTTAAGATCTAAAACAGAGTATCCTTTCTTTGGATTATCAAAGCCGCTCTCTGAGGTGAAATTGTCAATAGGGTTAGATGTGATGCGGCCAATGATAATATAACTAGATGTCTAACTTCGATCCAAAAAGTGGAGCCGCTTTTTGCCCTTTTTACAAATGGCGAATTAAATTTGTAAACAAACATTTTTAACTTTTCTTTTCTTAAATAAAGTAAATATATTTTAAGTTTAAATACTATTAGTGTGACAGTGTTAAGTGGAAATTAGAATACTTGTAAAATAATAATTTATGTATCCTTAATTTATTTTCGATTTAAAAAGGAATACAGTTTTGAATAGAAAAGTAAAACAACAGACGCTTTTGAAGCACTTTTATGAATTAAAATACTTTTTAATAAACATTGGCTCAAAAAAAAAATTTGTAAATATTTTATAATTATTAAAACTTGTTTTTGAATTATCTTTATTTTATTGGGAGCTTTTGACTTGCATTTTTAACTTTTATTTTACACTTTGGCTTTTTTTATTTTTACAAATGGTGGACTATTGTTATAAACAAAAAAAGCAGCTTCATTTTTTGTCCAATAAAATCTCGCAAGTTAGACATCTAGTTTATATAATATATCACTGGATGCGGCGTATGATGTATTTGCAAAAAAATGTAATCAACCTGTACTACAGATCATTTTTTTCAAATAATATTGAAGTTAAATATATAATTTAATTTTGCAAAACTTTCTTAGAAAAGCCAACAAAAAAGAATAAAGCAGCTTTAACAGCAATACAGGTCTTAAAAATTTTGGAAAAATGCAACATCCCTACTGTGTCACCATTTACACCATTGACAAAGAGAGTTTATAACCTATTTGAGCAGAGCAAAAAGCTCCAAATAATTCCGATTGCTGACAGAGAAAATAAAATAATAACTTCCATTTCTATAAGGACAATGCAAAGATCTAAAAAAAATGCTGCTGTGCCAAAATTAATATGGTACCAGCTATGGAACACACTTTTTTGGAAGATAAAAAACGTAAAATGGGTAATAAATCAATTGATAAAGAAGTTACAACAAAACAGTAGAATACCCAAAGCAAACAGAGCTCAAATTTTAATGATGCAGTGCCACTAGATTCTATTACTTCTGCCACACCTAGTAATTGTTCAATCCCTTTAAAATAACATGTTAATAAACTAGAAATAATGATTTTGAAACGACTAAAAATCTACATTAACATTTAATACTGCAAATTAATATTTAGAATAAAAAACTTAAAATATGGAAAATTCTGAAAGTTTGCCTGGTTTGGGGGTAATTCTTGTCCAATTTTATTCACCTGGATCTCAATTTTTTCAGTTTTCTTATAACTAATTTAGAAATTTGGGTGAAAAATGGAATTTATAAAAAAATTTATTTTCACTTCACCCTAATATGCAACATGATCATTAATTATTCTAAGTATAAAGTACCTTGAGAAAAACTAAATAAGAAAAAAAATCAAAAAAAATCACCCTCCTTTAATTGTGCTATTAAAATTACATTTGTTAAAATCTTTACAAACTTACAAAGATTTGTATGAAATAGAGAATAACTCGTTTTTATTGCGTGCCACTATTTTGGGTCCAAATTATAAAAGTTTTCAATTCTCTGAAAAGTAAGAAAAAAAGAATATTTAAAAAGCGTAAAGGAATTTTTGGCGGATTTTTATATGGCAAAAAAAGTTTGTGAAATAAATCCAATTAAAAAGCAGACGAAATAATCAAAAAAATTTAGGCCATCATTTGATGATGAAGGAGATGATTCTTGAAGCTATAGTGAAAAAAATGTAAGTCTAGATTTTAAAAAAAAATCAGTAAATATATAAAATTTTCAGTGTACAAACAAAATATTTTAGAATCAACATGTGTTTCTGATATTGTAATGTATTTCAACAATGATTTTATGTACACCTGCAACCAATGCGCCAAGGAAACACCTTTATTCGGACGCATTAAACATGCAAAACGAAACAGGATGACAGTTGAAAGTTTTCAAATGGTGATGTTTTTGTACGAAAACTTGGAATTTTTTAATTTAGTTTAAAACTAGTCAGTTTATTCTATTGTAATGCAAAAGTATCTTCTTGTAATAATTGTTTTCAATTTTATTTTATTGTTCTGTAATGAAATTTTTAAAATTTAGTATTTTAACTCTTTTGTTTTGAAAATAATAAGATTTGCTATAATATTTAATAATGTATACTTTTTTGTAATAAATAACATCAGGAAGTAAGCTCTTATAGCTCTCATAAACTTTTTATAATACTTTTCTTCTGAAATGTATTACAAATTTTTATTTAATTAAATTTAATTTTTTTTTATTTGTTGACTTAATTAACAATCGACTGCCTGCGCAAACTGCCCAAACCAAAACTCTCAGTCGATTTATGCACAAAACTCTCAGTCGATGTATGCATAAAACTCTCAGTCGATGAATGCACACTCCAGTAGCTTCCAAACCAAAACTCTCAGTCGATGTATGCACACTCCCATCTATACCAAACTATATCAAGTTTGACTAAACGAACTTATCTAAACAGCCATGGGAGTGTGCATACATCGACCGAGAGTTTTGGTCGTCAGACGATAAGTTTTAATAATTTAATACAACATAAAAGGGTGAAAATATCCAGGAGTGAAATTTCACCCGAAATTAAAAAATTATAGCATTATAGTATTAGTCCTAGTGTAAAATAAAAACGCTATTGGAAAATAACGATGGAAGATGACAGAAATGAAAGCTCAATTATTTAGCTTCTTTATTTTATTCTAGTTTTAAAAATCTGAAAAGAGAACGGGAAAGTTAATAGTATTCCTGCTTTTAAAACGCTTATTCTTTAAGGAATTGTTGCAAAAAAATTTATTCAAAATGAATTGATTCAGAGGATTATTTTTGCAAGTCATTCTTGTATTTTAATTTTTTACTTTTCATATAATGCATAACGTAAGGTAAGTTTTTTCAGTCTTCTAATCCGATAAACAATTAAACTTTTCAAAAAGTTAGTCGACTAATTTTAGTTAGATTAAAAAGTTAGTCGACTAATTTTAGTTAGACTAAAACTAACCTTAACTCTTATCCATAATATTAAATGATAAAAATGGCTAATAAATAAATGTATTTAACATGTTTTAACATTCTTCTCTTAATATTTTAAAGCAAAAATATTTTTTTTCTCCTTTAAACAGTTAAAAACTGCTTTTTCTAGGTTACTTTATTTAACTTTTATACGCATGAATATTTTTTTATGTTGCTAAATATTTGCTTTGGGAGTGCTATGAGTCCTATACAAACAAAAAAAAATATTAAATTAAAAAAAACAAAAGAAGTAAAAATAT
>NC_088929.1:5525000-5527500 GCF_038396675.1 Hydra vulgaris | reverse complement strand
ATAAAGATTTAACGAAAATATGTTGGAAACTATATTGCTGTTGTTAAATTTTACAACTATAACGTAAAGATATTCTATAAATAACTTTAAGTTTTTGTTACAAAAAAATATACACCTAATATATATACGTTTAAAGAAGGCAAGAGCTCTTATGATGTTGGCTTAAATGATGAGGTATATCCTTTTGATTTTTAAGGTAGGTTTTCAATTTGAAGTGTAAACTTAAAGGAAATTTATCAAAATAAAAAATTTTTTTATAAAAAACTTATTTTCTATTTATTTTTTTTTCATTTGATACTCATTAATAAAAAAAATTCTATTTCATATTTTTATAAATCTTGAAACAAAACAACTGGTTGGATTGTTGCCTTAATCCAATTTTATTAATGGTTTCAATAAATAAAAATGGTGCTGCACCATTTTTTCCGGGAACACATGTAATTAACAACTTAATATGATCTTGGGACTTTTCATACATCAAAATAACGCAAAAATGCTATACCATTTTAAGATTTATATTTTTTATTATATATCAATCAAAACATGATTAAAACTATATTATAGTTTAATTTATAGTAGTTACAGTCTAGAATTACAATATTCAATATATTGTATTTACTATTGATATAGTGTATATGCAGTCTGTAGAGAAAACGACAGTAAAGTCTGTAAAGTGTATATACAGTCTGTAGAGAAAACGACACGGGTTTTGAAGTGGTGGACTACAGTTGTCAGCTTCTCTATTTTTCAAAATAAATAACAAAAAAGGTCCTTTACAAAAAAAGTGAAGGAGCACGAGCCTTCCCTCCTCCCCAGTGTCGTCGGCCATGATCTGTAATTACGATACAATAGTATATTTTATTAACTATTATCATAGTTTATATTATACTATTATAGTATAATCGTAGTAGTAGTAGGTATAATACCTAGATTCATATGTTCATATAATACTTAAATGTAATTAATAATATTTTAATATAAACATCTCTAAGCGCTATACATTAACCTTAGAGATTACCTAAGCTAATGAGGCAATTAGCCAGTTTTGTAAATAGATAATTAAAAAAGATCAAATACACCTATAATATCTCTCTGGGAAAGTATTATATGGTATATATAACCATGTTAAATTTATAATAAAGTAGCGTTTTGATATGATATCGATTAGCGTTAAACCGAAAAATATTATGCTAAAAAACTGACGTATTATTATAGAGTTTTAATCTTTCTCATTAACATTTGGTAGTAAAGGGTAGTTTCAAGCAATTGAATATGACGATGAACAATAGAGAATGTGTTAGTGAGTTGGATGACACTCATCATAATTGGATGGATCAGCTTAAACAAACTAAATCAAAGTTAAAAGCAACGTTTACATGAACAAAAAGAACGCTGATTGAATTACTTAGTTCCAACCTTCGCAGCAGATACGAAGTTCGCAATTGTTGGGAGAACATCAATGAAGCATAATTGGCTGCAACAAAAGCAATGGATAAACTTTCAATTGAGTATCGGAAAAAGAATGAACTTGAAATGGTGAAAGTCACAAAAGAAATTGAAGCGATTGAGTCTGCGCACATGGAAGCAGACAAAATGACGCATGTATATCTTTACTCGAGAAAAGATGACGCATCAAGCATTGTCACGATAGAAGATGGTGGTGAACGTAAAAAAAAACTTGTACTGATCTATCAAAAAATGAAATTAAAAAGTAGCATTGATTAAGTTGGTGGTTCTTATGGGCAACATGGTGTAGAAAAAGCGTAAATGGGCTCGATGCGTTGTTGATTAATGGATAATGGATTGATGGATGATGGATTATATATAAAGTTGATGGAGCAAAATCGCCTTGTTACTCACGCCCTGTTGGACCTGGTTGGCGAGGAGAACCAACAAAAAGAACGGAGTACAATGAAAAAAAAAACGCAGTACAAAACTTCATTTGCCGATTGAAGTATCTTCAATCAGCAAATAACATTTTGAGTACAAAAAAAGAAATTGGACAAGACTTATGGAGGTACTTATCGAGTGTTGATTCCTGTCTTTTCAGGAGATAAAACGCAATACGAAAATTGGAAAGTAGCGTTTGAAGTATGTATTGATAGACCCTAGCTACACCTAACTACAACTACGCCAGTATTTATTTTCGAAAGTTATTGAAAGTTTGGGGTATTCAAAAGTTGCGAATGAAGCTGCAAAAGATCAACTCAAAGGAAATACGGTGGCAAACGATGACAAATATCATTTTATTTGAAGAGAGTAAAAAATTTTACCCCAGTAAAACTAACAACATTCGTGATCTTGAAAATTTTGCTGATATGTTGGACATTGCATTCATGAATTTAAAAGAGATGGTAAAATTGGATGAGTTAGCAGATGGCTCTCTATATATAAAACGTATGAAGAAGTTACCAAAAACAATGCTAAGTATATTTTTAAGATGGTTATTTGAAAAGCAAAAAAGTTCCTGGTGTAGAATCGTTGCGAGAATGGGTTATTT
>NC_088929.1:5490000-5520000 GCF_038396675.1 Hydra vulgaris | reverse complement strand
TTTGAAATAGTCACTTTCACCACACATACTTGCAACTTGTATTTTCTGCGAGGCTCCTGCTTTTCTAAATAAATTCTTTACAGTGTTTGCCTATACAACATTCCATGACCTAACTAGCATGCGCAACACTCCATGACCTGACTAACATCCGCAACACTCCATGACCTAACTAACATGCGCATAGTTTCAAGAATAATGATGTTTAGAGGCATTTTACCAGCATCAATGTGTTTGATCTGACTATTTACAACATTTATGCTATAAAAAGCATTCAATTCTTTATGACTTCTTGGTCCATTGGTTGAGTTTTGAAATTTGTTTTGGTTGGTAAAATAATGATTTAATTGCTTTGAGATTGTTAACATTAAAATGAGCTGGTCAGTTATCTAGAGCAACTCTTCTGCCCTCCACATTAAACTTTGCGTAAAACTATGCCGAAATTAGTAAAAACACCTTTCTATTTTTTGTCCTCAACAATTTGTTTCTCCATCAGTAGGCTCATCAGGAAGCTTGCTGATGAACCTACTGATGGAGAAACAAATTGATAATTTTTTTTTACTAAATTATTAATGCTCTCTTCTTTAAGAACATTGAGCACTTTATTTGTAGAATACACTAACATAATTTATATATAATAGTTAACTTGTTAGTATTGTAAACAAAAACTTTTTGGGAATCATTAAGAACTTTATTTATAAGAGATTAAGGTCATGGGATCTAACAAATGTATTTTATCTCTTGTAAAAAAAAATTGTTTTTGATATCGGTTCAAACTGGAATTCGTGTTCTATGATGGCACAGAATTATAGAGTCGGTTAGTCTGTTGTTGGACAAATTATGAAAAAAACTTACTAAATTTACAAAGAATCAAAAGCTCTTTGAAAGACCACAAAAAATCCTGGATGGAGTTGGTCCGCTATATAGAATTACAAGGGCTATGAATCAAGAAATATACAACAATATATGTTAGGCTATTATGTTACCTCATGAAATGGTTCAAATCCCTTGAAGATGGATATACCAACAGGACAAAGATTCTGAAAAAATTAAGCTTATGAATTAATGTGATCATCCCAATCACCCGACTTAAATCTCATTGAACATCTATGGGCACGTCTTGACAGTCAAATGAAAAGCATACTGAAAATGATGCTTTTCATTTGACTGAGCCCTTTTATTCTAATTCCTTCTTTCCATTCCAATTAAACGGGTTAACCCATTGTTAGACATTAAAATCATTACAGCTTCCGCTGATAAAGTCATATCTCAATTAAACTCTTCTATAACTTGCGATCCGGGCAACATTCCTGTCATAGTCTTACAAAATTGTTTTTCAAAGCTATCTTCAATTCTCTCTAAACTATTTAATTAGTGCTTGACTGAGCCTTGTTTCTCTGCATGATGGAAAATCGCATCTGTTGTTCCAATTTTCAAAAACTCTAGTGAATATTCTGATCCCTCCAAATATCGTCTGATCAGTCTTCTTTCTGTTATTAGCAAGGGTCTTAGAGTCTTTTATCAATAAACTTCTTAGATACTATCTTGAGTCAAATAACTTGCTGTCAGACAATCAATAAAATTTTCGACCCTCTAGCTCTACGACTGACTTGCTAACTGGCGTGACTGAAAAATTGTATTGTGCATTAGATAGAGGAGGAGAGGCTAGGGCTATTGTATTGATATATCTAATATAATTAATATATGTCTTATTTATCTAATATATGTCTTGATATATCTTTGGAGATTATCGAATTGTTTCTTTCTGACCGCTTTATTAAAGTCATCCTCAAAGGCCGACACTTTTCTTTATTTCCAGTAACTTCTTGGGTACCTCATGGCTTTTTCCTTAGTCCTGTTTTGTTTCTCATCTACATTAATGATAATCCAAATAACATCCAAAGTAGTTTTTTTGCTGATGACTCAACTTTATACTCTTGTCTTAACAAATAGTCTTCTCTTTTCGATTGTGTAGAACAGGCAGACATTCTTGAATCTCATCTCACTTCTGTAACAGATTAGGGCTTGCAGTGGCTAGTAAATTTTAACTCCAACAAAACTCATTTATCTACTGTTAATGTATCGCAATACTGTAAAATATACTGCGGTACTCTAAAGATATACTGCGGTACTCTAAAGATATACTGCGGTACTCTAAAGATATACTGCGGTACTCTAAAGATATACTGCGGTACTCTAAAGATATACTGCGGTACTCTAAAGATATACTGCGGTACTCTAAAGATATACTGCGGTACTCTAAAGATATACTGCGGTACTCTAAAGATATACTGCGGTACTCTAAAGTATTGCAATATTGTTGACGTTTCTATATTAATGAATAGCAACCCTCTTACTGAGTCCTCTTTTTTACGTTTTTTTGGATTATTGTGTACTACGTTTCATGGAAACTATATATGCAATCAATTGCTATATTAGCATACTCTAAGGTTACTTCTCTTTATCGCGCTCGCCATTTTCTCCTTAATTTTCTCATTACTCCTGATTCCATTCTCTGCTTCTACAAATCTCTTATTCGTCCTTGTATGAAATACTGTTGTCATATTTAGGCTTTTTCTTTTAATGATCTCTTTTTTTTATAGAAATGTCCAAAAACGCATTGTAAACATAGTTGGACCCGTTCTATTTGCGAAGCTTGAGCATCTAGAACGGATCACATTGTTGAAAAGTTACATCTTTTTCTCTTTCCTACAAGTACTACCATTGACGCTGCTTAAACTTTTATTCGTGTAGTTATTTTCCCCGTACTTCAACTATTTGGAACTCACTCTTATTTTCATGTTTTCCTGACTCATACAACCTACAACTTTTCAAGTCTTCTTCAACCGCTTCCTAGCTCTATAATTCTATTCTTTTTTTCGAGTAACTCCTGACTTAATAATGGTTACTTACAGCTTTGCTGGGAGTGAATCATAAAAAAAAATTATTAGTAAAATCAAATAAATGTTGGACTCACTTTCAATTAATATTTGCATTAAGTTAGTTGATTTTATTGCTCGTGGCTGCCAAGCCATTCTTGTTTGTAAATAATATCCTGCAAAACATTAATGTGTCTTAACTTTTATATAAATTTGTGAAAAAATATTGAAGAAATCTGGTACGTTTTAATAAGCAAGCTTTGTCAGCAAGTTTTTGACTTTTTTTAAAGTCGTTGTTTTGAGAACCAATTTTAAAATATTAAATCAATTTTAAAATATTAAATCATTAACTGTTCAAAACATAGTCATAACGTTCAAAACTTAAGCATAAATATAATGCACATCTGAAAACCTTTAACTTGGAATAAATGTTGGCTTTAGTGAATTATGTGTTAGAATATTAAAAAACAAATTTTTTTGTTTGTTTAACGGCAAACTTTTCGTATATGTGGCAATTTACTCGTGTTGTTATCGACTTCGACTTAATCGACTAAAAGTTGAAATTAGTCAACAAATAAAAAAACGAATAGTCGATTTAATCGACTATAGACTTCCTACTAACCGACTTTAAATCAATTTAGTCGAGTAAAAATCTTAAAATCCTATTATCTTTTCATTCGATTTAACATTCTAATCTTTTATTTTTGTTTGTTCGTTTAAAAACAAAAGCATGTACTATTATAATAAGAGATGTCACGAATAGCGGTTTTGTTGAATACCGAATATTCTGCAAGATGCTCGGCCGAAGCACCAAATATTTGGCTGCTAAATATTCGGTGACACTTTCCTACTTTGAGGATTCCGACCTAGTTTATTGAAGCGCATATCGTGGGTATACTGGCAAAAGACGTTAAGTCAAAAATCTGCAGTTTTGACTTAATGATGCAGTATTGTAAAGTTTACAACACTCTACAAACTGGAGAAGTACAATTCGAATGAAACATCTTTAAAGATTTTTTTTATAAAAATTTATTTTTGTAACTAGAGAAAAGTTTTTCTCTGGTTATAAAATTACATTTAATGTTTACTCTTAAAACGGGTGTTTTATTTTAGGTTAAAAGTTTTTTAATGAAGAAAAATAAAAGCAAAAGTTATTTTCTTAAAGAAACATCATGGCGTACTTAAATGTCAACACCAAATGCAACTTTTTAAGATTATAAAGGTTTTAAATTGGAAGAACACTTAAATGGTCGATTTCTCTCAACAAGGATTTTTGAGTTAACTTTTTTTGCCAGAATACCCACAATATGTTTGCCAGAATACCCACAATATGTTGTCTGGCAAAAAAATTCTACGCTGTGAGCGTTTTTGTTAATTTATGACTTAGCTGTGTAATAGCACACATTATTTGTTGACTGTTACATCAATATGATTTACTGGTGACTGTTACATCAATTTGATTACCACCTGTGACGATTCAGCTCTACTTTGTAAGAAAAAGAAGTGTCAATAAAAACGATCAAACTAATCTCTTCGAAAAAATGCGCACATATGAAGATGTGAGAAAGAATAATTCCAATTGCTAATGATATTAGTTTTTTACATGAAACCGTTTGCTTGAATTGGAAAGCAAACCCTTACAAGTGTTGGTCAGCAAATGCAAGACGTTACATTAACAGAACTTGCTAAAGATTTTTACTATTTGCCGGTGACAGTGGCGGCAGTGGTGGCAGTGTACGAAGTGAATAGCAATTTTAGGAAGTATGATATCTTTAATGATAACTATTGCTTATATTTTGTTTACTTTTATAAAGTTTTATCTAATTCATAGCATAATAGCATTATTTAGGCTTTTTCCGGTGCACTGTAATAAGACAGCAAGGACTTATGGGAGCACCTTAATAACTACATAAAAAAAAGGAAAACAATTATACCTAATTAAACAATCCGTTATGTATTTCATTAATTTTTTTTTCTTTTGTTCACTTGAAGCTTTTGATTTTTATAATTACTTTCATACAGGGCTGCTTCATGATGGCCCTGGGACCCTGGGGTAAAACTAAGTTGTGAAACTTCAAAATCAAAATGTTTTCTATACAATCACATTGTAAATACGATTGTAAAGACTTTGATATATAGCAAGTATTAGAATCAGTTCCTAAATCATGGGGTCTTGGAATTAATTGTCCAGTTGTTGGAGCGCCCGTTCTCTCATATAGTTTTGCACCATTAACATTTAAATGATATGATGTTAAAAAATAGACAGCGAAAATAAATTATTTTATTATTTTTATAATAATTTATTTCAAAAAAATAAAGTATTTTCATATTTTGACTAAATCGACTTTTAGTCGATTTTTAAAATGTATTAGTCGACTTTAGTCGACTTTAGAAAATATATTAGTCGATTTAGTCGACAGTCGAGTTATTTAATAGACGTAACAACACTAATATTTACACGAGAGAAGAGATATATGTGGTGTTAATTTTTTTTGCTAGAAACATTTTTTTCTCAAATTGTAGTTTAAACACATAGAAATTTCTGTTAAAGTAAATTTTAAATAGAAAATTCTTGAACCGAGTAGATAAATTTACTGAATGTTAGCAGTTGCTTACTCTTTTTATTATGACTTAGTTTGCAAAACTTGAGGGGAAGTTTTTGCAATATATTAATCAAAATATATGAATGCTAGGTTAGAAGGAAAGTTTTTTTCAGAATTTCTATAATGTAACGTGAACTTCAGAAAAAAATAATTTTAAAAGCATTTTATTAACTTATTGTCATAGTTCAAAGTTGTTGAAACCATGAACGGGGTGATTAACGTTTCAAAAAATAGCGTGGTAATAATTCAAAGAAGTCAAAATATCATTCAAAAGTTCAGATTTCGTTGTGGTTTTCGGTTGAATAAATTTTTCATTTAATATTTTAAGGTATTGTTGGTAAATATTTGTAAAATACTGGATTGTTGGAATAAAATAATACATTTTTAAGAAACGAAATCCAAATTAAAAGTAAGAAGATAACTTATGCATTATCAAGGCTTCCTATTCTAATGTAAAGAAAAAAATATCAAGAAAATTATCTAAGAGATATCGAATAAAATCCTAATTGTAATAAATGCGAATTCTAATAAAAAAAGTAGTTTGTAATTCTTAAAGCATAACTAAAAACTAAAATTCGCGCTCTATAAAGATAAAGGCGTTCAACAACAAAAAAAAAATATTAAAAAAAAGTTTTAGAGTTGCAAGCAAGTTCAAAGCGAAAGCTGAAGTTTGTCTATTCTTTTAAGTAGTTCTTCTTGTAAAGAAAATTTGGTTTTACCTCCAGCATGTTTAAAGCTGTTAGGACTAAAAGCAATATTTTATCAGTTGTAAACTTATATAATTAAGATGAAGATTCCTAAACATTACCCACCAAAAAAGATTTCATTCGGATTCACATCTCTAGAAAACAAACAACTTCCAACTTGTTATTTATATCATACGCTTAAAGAAACGTTTGATTTATTTAAGTTGAAGCATCAGCAAAATTGGAATAGCAAGTTTTGCAACCCGTGCTCACGTAATATAAAATCTGTTACAAAGTTTTCACGTAATATTTGTATTTGCATGAAAACATGCAATTTTCCTTAAATAAATTTACGAGATCAAGTTCTTTGTTCAAAGTTAGATCTAAAATGATAAAAAAATTTGTTTGTGAATCGTTCACATGCGTTTTTGTCTATGACAAATGCGTTGTACGCTAATGTATGAAACAGTTCGAACAACACTTGTAAACTTTTGATACATTTGACTACATATATTTGAGACATTTGTATTCTGGGTCTAGTGGAGAAAATCTAAAATTAAAAAACATAAACAACGAATAGATTTTAGTCTACTTATTCAGTTTATATCAATAACTCATGTAACAACTCATGAAAAGTAACAACTCATGATTATACAACAACTCATGATATATACAATTTTTAAGAATTTAAAGGAAGTTTTAATGATTACTGATTCTAAAACTGCGGTATTCCAAGTTGACTGGGTTGAAAACGCATTATGTTTCTATCAGAATCAACCACAAGCGGCTAATTTTTTTCAAAACCAAATTTCAATAATGACCCTTGCAGTCTTGCACGTTGAGTTAAAAATATTTGCTATAGTTTCTGATTGGGATCATTCAAAGCGATCATTTAAAGTGATGATTCAAACTGATCATTCAAATGGGATCATTCAAAGTGATCAGTTATATCGTACATCAGCAAATTTTTTCACTTTATTTCTAATCGAATCCATACGTTTAATAACAATGCCACTTTTTAGTTTAAAAACAAAAGCATTATGTCTGTATTTAAAACACATTTGAAAAACATTCTTCAGGCATTTCTTTGCAGCGACAAAATAGAAAAGGAGTGGTTGACTCGGAGTCATTAAATTGTTGACTGGAAGTCATTGAATAGTTGACTGGATGTCATTGAGTTGGAGTTATTTTTAAGCGAATCGCAACGCTGAGCATTAAGCTTAGTTAATGCGATATCAAATCAACAGCTGATTTTGCGTTAGCATTACAAGATTTTTAAATAATATCTGTGATTCATTTGTCAGAAAGCAATACCATTCAACAATAAAATGAACTTGAATATAGTTTAACTTTTATTTATTCAATAAAAGTCAAAGATATATCAAAATAGCATTATTCATATGTTTAGAATGATAACGTTGTTCAAATGTCATTTCCATTTTTGCCTGACTTCAATTCAATTTTATTCGGAAATAATACAAACTTTATAAATGATTTTAAATCATCTTTTGTTTCGTCACTGAGCGTCCTTAAACTGATAGTTTTTTTTGTGTGTGAAATAATTCAATATAAAAATTTTTGGCAAATTTGCCAAAAGTTTTTATACTGAATTTTTTTATACTGATTGGCAAATGGATAAATTATAAAAACGAAAAAACTTCATTTGAAAATTTGCTAATTAAAAAATATTTTTTTCAACGTTGTGTCACTGAACTCTTATTTCAAACTTTATCATGTGTCAGTGTTTTGAAAATGAAATATTAATTAACTTATATTATAAATTTAACAGTCATCGAAAAACTTTGAGAACCTTTCTCATTGATACGTCAGTGAACTATGGAAATAGCCATCCTCTAACCAAGGCGTACTATATTCACGGGCATATATTTTACTTTTTTGGGGGAAAATTAAAAGGCTAGTTTTGAAAGTTTTTGACATGAAACCTAAAAAAACTAATTTTTAAAACTTCTACTGAATATACTAACTTTTAAAAGAATTTTATAAAAAATGTCCAACAAATGTCCAATCTCTTGTCTAGTTGCAGGAAAATGCACAACAGGATATTTATGCACCGAGCACAGAAAAATTACATATTTTTCTTTCCTAACAGAATAAAACATAAATCAACTTTGTATACGATTTTTAAATCGTTCAGATCGGAGTCTAACAAATCATTTATCAACTCAATTTCATCAAATCAGCAATCATGTGAACTTCTTTTTGCAGATTTTCTATTATATGTGAACTTAAATTTTGAAGATAAATATATAACTAGAGGTGATAAATACATCTTAAATATATAACTAGAGGTAATAAATTGTTTTTTTGTTTTGTTTTGTTTGTTATTTAGGTCCCCCAAGAAGACCTAACGGTCATGTCATAGAGCACCGCGGAAGTACATTTAACCAGGAAGTTCACGCCTTCTTCCTTACCGTGACGCGAAAATATGTCTAGAGCTCGTTTCGAGCCTGGAACTCCTGCTTCTTAAGCAAGTGCTCTAACCACTGCGCCACGACCGTTGCCACGGCCATTTTGCGACCTTATAAATGCACCTTAAATATAACTAGAGGTGATAAATGCACCTTAAATTTATAACTAGAGGAGAAAAATGCACCTTAAATTTTGAAGATGAGTATATAACTAGGGGTGATAAATACACCATAAATTGGCATTCGAAACCTGTTTCTCCTAAGTAATCTGGTGAACTTTTGCAAAAAAAATTCATGTTTACTATTTTTAAAAACTTCAAGAAGTTCTCCTAAAAAGAGAATACCCCTAGTCAAAAAGTCCTATAGGATCCAATATGAATTCTCTAGTTATTAAAACTTTGTCTTTTTTTTTTTGTTGTTCCGACATCCTATAGGTCCTACAAAACTTTTCGGCTAGGGATTCCAAAAAGATCAGTTAGAAATATCTATAAAAAAAAAAAGATACAGCTACAAGTGAACATAATTTGAATGAAACACCAGCATCACCAGGCTTTCAATTTAAACGATTTAAAAAAAAAAAGGATTGTGTTTTGTAATGCAGAATTTAATGAACAGTTTTACTTTTTATCTATATTAGAACCAACAACAGTTAATTTAGATCTATATTGCGTTTGCAAAACAAGGGAACACTTTCATTAACAATTTGATTTGTCAAAGGACATAATGCAAAACTTGGTAACATTAGAATAATAGAAAACTATCCTTCTTATATGAGAAACAACACATTAGAAAATTATGAGACTATTTTAAATGAAATAGATAGATAGCTTTAACAACTACAAGGCAAGCCAACATTCACCAGAGATGATTCAGTATGCATTACATCTACGATATGCAGGCATACAAACTGTTACTTAGAAAGTTCCCTTTACAATCAATACCTTTGTTAAAAAAGATTAACAAGGAAGATGATTCTATATATACTATATTCTATAAGTTTTAAAATTTCAAAATGAAAAATTTTCTTCTGATTATATTATGATGGTAGATAAAATGTATTATCAAAAAGCAGAATAAAATCAAATAGGAGAGTATGTTAATGCTGATAAAGATTCTTTATTAAAGAAAGCAAATTGTACAAAGGAATAGTCCCACTCATGATAATAGGACTAAAAGAATCTAATTATTTTATAGTTAAATCGATTCCAGAATGCACAAAAGCTGACAACCTTAAAATCTAAAAGATACTGGGTTCACTGTGCGTGGTATAGTGTCAGATAACCATTCACTAATGTTAATGCATTCTCATCATTAATTACGATGCTTAAGTCTGTATTAAAATATTTTATTAATCACCCACAGAATTATGGAACAAGACAAATTTATTTTATAGTTGTGTGCATTTAGTCAAAAACTTCAGAAATAACTTATCAAATGAAAAAAAATTTGCTTTTCTCAGTTTTAAATACCATTATGAGAACTTCAATACTGATTGTTCATCAGGATGTATTAGTTGGGATATTTTATTCAAGATTTACCATAATGATAATGGACTAAATAGATTACTTATCTCCTAAGCTTACATATTAGGTATTACACCATGAAAATAATAAACAAAGTGTTGCAGGAGCATTAGCAATAATACATAAAAATACAATTGCAGCTTTAAAAAGCTATTGTTCGAATCAAAAGTATGTGCTCAATCACTGTTTGTTGAAGAAGTTTTAGGAAGAGTTTTACAAAGTGACTTGATTGGGAAACGTTTCTCACATTACAAGCAAACGTGTGGCGGAAGATTACTTATTTATCAAAAGAAAGGATTTTTTTATGTCGATTTATAATTATGGAGCATATAAACTTTTGAGGAAAAAATATTATGTAAAGTTCCCTTCATTAAAATAGTCAAGAGGGGGCAATAACTTTAGCGGACTACGTTGCGGAAACATTATCAAAAAGGTTAAAATGCGAAAGCCAGTGGTGGAAAGTAACGAACTATATTTACTGATACTATTGTAATTTAGTAGCTTTTATTTGTAAATTTTGCACTTTTGAAGTATTTTTTTAATGTGTACTTTCACTTTTTATTATATATACTTTTAAAGTATTGCACTTCGCTACATTTTAAAACGTTATTGTAAAAAGAATTTTTTATTTCATAAAAAATAGCGTCTCTTTTAAAACTTTGTTTCCTAATAGTTTTAAATGTAAAGATAAGTGTTGTCAAAAAATTACGTCACGCGATAGGTAGGGAGAAGGCAGGAGGTGGCGATTTTGTGTCAATTTGTTGCAAGTGGGTGGAGTAATCAATTTTGTAACGCAACATTCTTTTTGATAGTTTCAAATCTAGAAAAATCTTCCTTTTGATTATTAGACTGCCTTGCCAAACAAAAACCCTCAGTTGATGTTTGCACACTCAACTGGGGCTATTAAAATTTAACTTAAATTGAAGTTGACTTTTTAAATTGACTTGAATTTTAGTAGAGTATTGTAAAATCCGCTGCGTTTACGACTTTACGGCCACGATAAAGTCGTGGTAAGAAAAATCCATGAATTAAAATCTTTTATGAGCGTCCGAGAAAAAAAATTCAATTTGAAGTTTTCGGCATTGTCCAAAGAGTTTGCATAAAGGTACAATATGTATCTTTGTAATAAAAATCTTAAAAATAAGTCAGAAATTGTTTTAAAAACATTTTGTTATTATTACAAAGCCCTAGTGAGTAATATTTAATTAAAAAACAAGTTTTTGTAATTCCAGGAAAAAGCAGTTTTTGTCAAGTGTTAAATTCCGCATGACAACTTTTTTTTAACTTCAAAGCAAAAATGCCAAATTCTGTTAGAAAACATGATGACTGTAGGAAAACAGTTTGCTTTCTATGTTTGAACAAATGTACTCAAGAATTGACAAGTTTTTTGATTGAACAAATCAAGAATCTAGTTTCATTCACACTTGACTTTTCTGACTCACGAGTTCCAAGTGGAATATGCAGGGTTCTTTTAGGAAAAAAGTGCAAAGGTGAAAATGTGGCTATCCTTTATGATTTCACAGAAGTCCTGGTTAGACCAGAGACAAGTGATCAGCCTTGTGATTGCATTATTTGTCGAATTGGTTATTAAAAAGTACTTCAAAGCATCCTTTGGATAAATCAGAATCTTCAGGAGCTTCACAAAATCAAAGAAGATGTTCAGAATTTCTCACACTTGCTGCAAGAGGAGTGTCATATTAGGGCAATCAATACACCTTTAGAGAAAATCTTAAAGAACTTGCTTCAAAGGATCCAAAAGCCAGTGAACAGATTGCATCGACTGTTATCTCAGCAAAACAGTCCTCACCTCATGGAACTGTCAGAATTGCGCAAAGTGGTGGAGGCCGTCCCATGCCAATTACTCCAGGTAAAGGGAATCTTGCTTAATACTTCAACAGTAAAAGTACTACATAAAAAGTTTTGCATTTTAATAAGGCCACTGCTTTTTAAGTGTCTCAAGTTAGTGTTTTTTAAATTTCTTTCCTAAAGGTCCTTCAAACCCCAAGAGACTGTTTGGCGATGTGTCACTTCTATGAGCTCAAGATCTTGTCTGCATACAAAACAACACTGGACTGTCAAACAACAACATCAAAAAACTTGCATCTACATTAAACCAAGTTACAAATACAAAAGTTGTCGAGCATTAAGATTTAAAGAAAGTTTCTTGAAATTGGAAAGCAATTGGCAGACCACTTCTCGCACACATACATATCCATTTCAAATGACAAGCAGCAGTCCAGAAAATAACTTGTGGTTCACTGCAAAAATCTGTCGAAGCTACTGAATGATGTCTTGTTGCAACGTCATGTTCAAGGAGACTACTTGGTGAAGTTGGGCATTGATGGTGGAGGTGGTTTGCTTAAAGTCAGTCTTGGCATTCAAGAAGAAGAAACAAGACTTCCATCCATTTCACCACCAGGAAAAAAGGCTGTGTTATTTCAAACACCCAGAGACAGTGGAGTTAAGCGCCAACTTCTCGTTGCAGTTGTTGAGGATGCTCCTGAAAATTATGATAACCTCAAAAGTATCTTGTCTTTAATTTGTCCAAGTGGAGTAGATTTTTCTTTGTCCTGTGACATGAAGTTAGTAAACCTTGTTTGCGGGCTTCAATCCCATGTCAGCTCTCATCCATGTACTTGGTGTGATGCGGATCACCGTAACTTTTCACAATGTGGAAAACTCCGCACTTTTGGCTCAATAAGAAAGTGCTTCGCTTCATTTCAAGATTCAGATCTGGACCAGAAGAAGGCCAAGCAGTTTTAAAATGTTGTTCATGATCCACTCTTAGATGTGTATGACTCTACTTTTGTTCTTGACAAGATCCCACCCATGGAACTACATCTTTTACTTGGTGTGGTAAACCATTTGTTTAAAACACTATATAAAGCTGATGAATGGCTAAAAGCACTTCACATTAAGCTTCAGCCATTTCATGGAGGCCAGTTTGCTGGTAATGAGTGCCGAAAACTTTTGAAACATGTTGATCTTCTTCAAAGACTTGCTGAAGAAGACTCAGCATTTCAAGTTTTTCTATGGATAGATACACTCAGAAAGTTTGATGCAGTTGTGTTCTCTTGTTTTGGAAATCAGTTGCAGAGTAACTATGCTGAAAAAATCACACAGTTCAATAATTCCTTCAATTGCCAAAGGCAAATGTGACCCCTAAAGTCCACACCGTTTTCTTTCATGTCAAGGAATTAATTGATCACAGGTAGAAATCTCTTGGCAAGCTCAGTGAGCAGGCCACAGAGGCATTGCATCACAACTTCAAGACACATTGGGAAAGATACAAGAGACCATACAATAGATCATCCAGAATATTTGCGAAACCTACAAAATTGTCTTGTTAATTTCAATAGCAAGAACTTGAAAAGCATTGGCTCCTCTTGAAAACCTGTTGAAATTTTTAAAGAAAGTCATCATTTTGAATTTAAAATTCTGATTAAAATTAAAGGAATGCACTGTTTTTTTTTTTAATTTAATATGTGGAAAGTGAAGAAATGTTTGATTACATAAGAAAAAATAACCTTGTATTTATTGAGAATAAAATGTTCAGAAAAGCAAAAATTGTTTTATTATGATTCTCAAAGCAGTCAACATATAATTTCTGACTTAATTTTATGTTTTTTATTACAAAGAATGTTACATTTCCAGCATTTTTCAACTTTTTTGACTATGCCGAAAACTTCAAAGTGAATTTTTTTTCTCGGACGGTCAAAAAAGATTTCAATTTTTGGTTTTTCATATCAGGAAGGTGTGTATATTGTTCACACCAAAGGGTTTTTCCGGTGCTTTTTGGAGTAATTATTCTCATTTTCGGACAAGTGTGGTAATTAAGTTTTTATTTTAAATTTATTTTAAGTTTTTATTTTAAATGTATTTGTTAACTAAAAGTTTGTATACTAAACTTTTGTATTTAAATAAATTTGAAACAAAATTTTATATTTGAAAGCTGAAGACATTGATTTTGAAATTTAACTCTTATCTTTTATCACGTGGTGAACTTTTTTTTTTTATTTGCTATATTTTATATAATTGAGATTGAAATTTCATCTCTATCAATTCCAGTATTAAAATCGTCAACATATCTGTTACATAAGCACCAATAAGCAAATTTGTTTATGAAAATCATGAAAGTTAGGGAATAATGTTTTCAACAAATATTCTTAACTATTTATTTTTTAATAATAAAAATTATCGATTAATTTGGTTTCCAATAAAAATTGAGAAAAAATTTTAAAATAGGCAATCAAAAAAAAAAAAATAATAAATGCCAGCCGAGCATATGTTAGTGTAAATTATTAAAAATTTTCATATTATTTGATTTTTTTGAACCACTTCTTGACATTATAGAAAAATATAATATACATAGATATAAATGTATAGAGTAAAACCGGGTCTAACTGCACACCATATCATTCCGCACTGATCAAAATTATCAAATAGAAATTAAATGGATAGGACTATGAAAAAATAAAAATAGATTCAAATACAGAATCTCCTCTATTCAAATACAGAACTATCTCCTCTATCTTCATCTAATTAACTTAGTGTTAATTCCGGTTTAATTAAAAATGAATTATAATGTTATTTGTTAATATAATCATCTCTTACTCATTAAAAACCAATTATTATATTATTTCTCAATATAATCATCACTCACTCAATTCAATTTAACTCACTCACTTTAACATGTCAACTAAAAGAACAAAAGCATACAAGAAAGACGATATACTAGCCGCATTTACTGATAAGAAAGAAAATAAAACATCACTAAGAAATCACATCACTTTCAACAAACTGGTATAACTTCTGGGTCGCATATTTGAAATTGTGATGAAACAGGTTTTTCGGGTGATCAAAGCAAAGCAACCGTAGTGTGTCGAAAAGGGATAAGACGTGCATTTAGTGCACGTCTTATCCCTTTTCTTACTGGCAGCAATGAAAAAACTCATTATACTGCAAACAATTGCTGTAACGCTAATGGGCATTTTGCACCACTATTTGTGATATACAAAGCCAAAAGAAACTTTCGTCCTGACTGGGCAAGAGATGGTCCAATTGGCACTAAATATTCAATTTTAAAATCAGTTTGGATGGAGCGATATACGTTTATTGAATGGCTAAAAGAAGCATTTATACCCGAAACTGAGCAAATTGGTGGTATTCATATTTGACTATTAGATGAGCATACAACTTACATAACTTTGGAGGCGGTATTGCTGTGCAAAAAACACAACATAATTTTAATTTGTCTACCAGAGCATTCTTCGCATATTCTACAACCAATGGATAGAGGTGTATATTGTTATGTCAAACAAGCATGGAAAGAAAGTCTTGCAAAGTATTACAAAGACTCAAAATGTAAGAATTTAGATGAACAAAATTTTAACCAGTAGCTCAAACTGCTGCACGAGACTGATAAGTGTTTTACATGCTTGCATGCAACTGCTAGTTTCCAGTAAACTTGCTTATTTCCACTTAATAAAAACAACATAAATCATAAGGCATTTGCAATCACACAAACGTTTAATCCACCTTCATAAACTTTAGCAGCCTCCGCACCACCTACACCATCTTACTCAGACACAGCTTCATCATCTTCATAAGCCACCGCAGCGCCTACTCCAACTGCACCTACTTCAAGTTTTGATAGGTATCAAGCATTTGTTGAGCGTTGCAAAAACAGTATCGAGATAGAGTTGAAGCAGTTTTTTAAAGCCAGAAATCAATCGCATGTTAAGAAATCGAAGCAGGTCAAAATTTGGCTGAAAATGTATTACCGAAGAAAATGTGATTAAATTCCTCAAACAAAAAGATGAAAAAAAGCAATAATGTGAAAGTGAAAGTTGCTAGACTTAACGCAAAGCGTAGACTCTTATTCCAAGTATTCAAATGCCTGAGCATAATAATGCTGAGTAACCTCAGCAAAACAATAATGAAGAACAACTACCAGCAGCCAAACAATTAAAAGTTGAAAAATGTAAAAAGTGTAGAGTACAGTTACACACAGAAATGATACAATGCGAAAAATCTTATAATAATCTGTCGGGAACGGTTGTGCAAAGAAATATGTTTACCAAAGAAATATGTAGTTGGAACTAAATTTTTTTGTTGCAAAAAATGTAAAAAACTTTTATAAAGTTTCTTAAATATAAGTTGTGTTAAAAAAAATAATTAAAAAAAAAAGTTAAAATTTAAAAAATTCAATGTTTTTTCAAGTGTGCGGTTTTATCAGAATGTCGCCTAAAACCGTACAATTTTTTTTTCTTTACATTTAATATTTTCGATAATTTTATTATTATTTTTCAACATATATTTATATTATCTTGCGTAGTTTTTTATTACCTATCTAATAAAAAAGAATGAAAAAATAAAAATGAAAAAAAAAAAATTATTAAATTTTTATTGATAAGTGTGCGGTTTGACCCGGTTTTACTTTATTGATTTGATTTATTTCTGTACAAATTCTCCAACAAATATTACGCAAATGTCTTTAAATCTTTGGTATCTATTTTATCTTTAATAAATATAAAGTAGAACCCAAATGCCAATTTTACATTAAGGAACTATAAATTAAAAATTAGGATTTAAGTTGCTTTTTATCAATAAAATTTCAGCGCAACCATTTTTCTAGTAAAAATCGACTTTTTAATATCCTCCAAAAAATAAAAGATATACTGCCGTGAATATAGTAGGCCGTGCTCTAGCCTCCTAAGGAACAAAATTTAAAGAAAAATTAATTATATCCTAAGCTAAAGTCTTTGTTGTCTTCAAGAATGTATTATTAAGTCCTTGGTCTTGGCAAGTTATCCAACCACTTATACCATAGTCAATAACCATGGTTACCCATTTCATTGTAACATTACCGAATAAAGTCTGTCAAAAAAAGTAAAGAACAGTCATTAAAAAGCTTGTATAGAATTTAAAGTTTCAACTTGAATTACATAATACAATATAATTTTTACAAACTTACTTTAATTTTTGAAAAAACAAAAATCGTTTTATTTTTATTAATAACATCTTTATTTTAAACAATTTTTAATAGTTATGGTAACTCCAAGACAAATGCGGTAGTGGTGTAGTGGTAAGAGCGCTCGCTTTGTAAGCGAGAGGTTCCGAGTTCGACTCCCACCACGTCCCTGGAAGTAACGCGCTCAACTTAGTTTCTCCGCGCAGCGACCTTGCTCGGCAAGGTTCGTGTTTCGGAGTTAAAGAGTTGAGAGAGGGTTGCACCACGAATAACAACTAAAAATAAAAAATAAAAAAAAATAAAAAACACAAAAAAGAAAAATATGAGTAGCCTCCTCGAAAGTAGTAGCCCCCTCGGGCCTTGGGGAGGTGAATAATCTAAAAAAATAAATAAATACAAAAACTTAGACTATATATTTTACCTTGTTTAACTTTACATATATACCCATCCAAATTATTGCATTCCTTTTTAACCCAACCATTCGAATTGATTTGTACGCAGTCTGCGTTATCAGAGTTAGTACTAGGTTTTGGAACCCAATTAAAGAACTGCGAGAATGTGTTATCTGACCATACAAAATTTTTGTAATTCCAAAGTTTATTGAGACCTATGATAAAATTAAAGGGGAGTTTTGCATAAAAAATATTTTAATTAGAATAATAAATGAAACGTTAATGAAAAAGTATAAGTAGGCAGTTTAGTCCTATTTATAATCTTGTTAATTTTTTATAATCTTGTTAACCTAAAATGTTAATTTTAACTTTATTGTTTTCAAAATGTTTAACTTGTTTCACAATGGGTTCTATTAATTTTGTAGCAATTCTGGTTATCAAGAAACTTCCATTTTTGTACAATCTGATTTGACTAGTTTTTATACATAAGAACCTGTATATTTTGTTATTCAGTTTTTTGAACTTTTTTGTTATTACTATTATTATCGTAGATGGAACAAACGTAAGAAAATAGCAACATATAATTACATTTGCAGTAATCAGTATACTTTTTAAATGTTAATAAAAAGTTTATTTTTAAATAAAAATTAAATAAAAAGTCATGACGAGAAAAAGAAGAAAAGAAATCCTTATAATTCAACTTATTTGCGTAAAAATATTAATAAACAAGTTAAACAACTTTCAGTTCACAACTAACTAAACTTTAGAACAGCAGAAAAAATTATGCAAATTAATATAGCTATTACCCTGATTTTACTCGATCAAAAAACTAGAAAATCAAATTGTGAAAAGTTAACATTAGGTTAAGAAATTTTAAAGTTTCTCAAATACTATATTTAATATATAATTAATAATTTTTATTTTTTTACAATTAAATTCATTGTAAAATAAGCATTTACAATATAATATTCTTTCCTTTTTCAACGTCAGCAAGTAATGGAAAAGTCCATACTTGACTTTGTTCGTAGACCATATCAAACACATTTTTTTTAAATCAGGGGTTCACTTGTTTATTCTATGAACTTCACCTGTACACTAAAAGTATTTTTTAATATTGACTTTCACTATTTTATGTTGAATAAATTTCCCTACAAAATAATTAAGATTATTTAGAATAATAGACAAGACGTTTATTTATTGTTGATATGCTAATTAAGACATTCTTGCATTCTTCAAATTTTTTACATAACTCTTCTTTCTGTTTCTTAATCAAAATATCTCGTTATTTTCGTTTTTTAATATTAGGCTTTCTTTTAATGGGCTCTGGAAAACTCCTTGTTCTAATAATTGATTGCACATTATTGAACAACTTATAGTTTGTTAAGTCTTTTTTCTCACCACCAAGCATTTTAGATTTCTAAAAATATTTAGGTTCACATTTTGCCTCCATAACATACCTAAAAAAATTTACTGTTTATCATCACATATCTATAAAAATCCACGTCAATAACGTCTTAGTATTATGTGTCACCTAACAAAAAATCATCTTCTTCATTTGAAGTTAACTACACCTTCGTTCTCAATTTTAACAACTCATTAACCAATTTAGCTTTTTTAAAGAAAGCTTTCTTTCTTACTATTCTTTAAGCTTTATGGTTTTCAGACAGTTTTCCACTCATTTTGAACTTTTATTTTGAATGACGTTGTTTATATTTATATTTCATTTAATTAAAGTTACTTGAAGCTATTTTATGGTGTTTAATGGTACCGTCATTGTGAAGACAATCTCTTTGTATATTATGTATTATTTCTTCTGCAACTTGAAATTGAGCAAGCGCCTATGACTCAGTTTTAAATAGAAATTTTGTACCAAATAAGGGAAGCTTCTCTATATCTAACATAGCTAGTTTTTTTTAATTACAATTGTGATAACCTCATCAACTTTATTCATGTTGACATTCAAAGAAAATTACTTCATAATAACATCTCATAAATAGTTAGAATACCTTCTATTTTGAAATGTTACTATGTTGCAATCAAGGAGAAGACAGTTTAAAGTATTTTATTTTCTTTATTCTCTTATAGTATTTCACTTTATTTTCTTTGCTTAGTGACTCTTCTCTAACGTTAAGTTCTTTTTCTTCTTTAATGTCAAGTTCTTTTTCTTCTCTAATGTTAAGTTCTTTTTCGGCTTCTGAAATTCGAGCACACCGCTTTTAAACATTTATCATTCAAGCATAGATACCAATCATATAACTATATATTATTCATTATACTGAAGCTTATTTTATACAAATATTTATATCAATATATATAATAATATTGTAATACCTTGTTACTATATTATTTTTGTAACAGTTGCCAAAATATTTTTTTAAATAATATATTACGGACTGAAAAGAAGACGCGGAGAGGATTAATCATGTTTTAAAATTTAAGCTGAAGTACCGAACATTAGTCAAAACCGACCAATTTATCTCAAAATCAAAAAACAAAACACAAAAATTTTAATGAAAGCTAGAACGCAAATAAAATAACTTTAAGTTAAGATAATATCAAAAAGTTAACTGAAACCGTTCTTTCAGCTAGAAAATATATTGGGGCAACTGAACAAGTGCGAATTTCATAAGTGCGAACTGTTATAAGTGCAAAGCAGATGCAAAAACTGGCACAAATGCAAACTGGCATAAGTGCGCTAAAATAATTTGCAAACAATAGCGTAAGTGCAAATCGGCATAAGTGCGAACTGCCATAAGTTAGAATTAGTTGCAAAGATTGGCACAAATGCGAACTGGCATAAGTGCACTAAAAGAATTTGAAAATATTAACATAAGTACGAATTGACGTAAGTGCAAACTGGCATAGGCGCAAATCAGTTGCAAAAACTAGCAAAAATGTGAACTGGCATAAGTGCGCTAAAAGAATTTGCAAATATTGACATAAGTGCAAATCAGTTTCAAAAACGGGCATAGGTGCAAAGCATAAATTAGCATATATGCACCGAAAAAAAATGGAAAAACTGGCATAAGTGTGCCAAAAGATTTAAAAACATTGACATAGAGATTCGCACTTATGCCAGTTCGCACTTACGCCAATGTTTGCAAATTTAGTCCGCGCACTTTTGTCAGTTCGCAATTATGCCAATATTTACAAATTTTTCTGCCGCACTTATGCTATTTCGCACTAATTAAATTCACACTTATTCAGCCTCCCGAATTTTTTACCATGACATAAAAGATAAAAAAAATCGGAATTTGTCGCGTGACCGAAGTGCCTAGTTTATGTATTTAAAGAAAATATTTTTTTGATAATATCAATAGAAAAATACAAACGTAGAAATTATGTTACAAAACAATTATACCAATCCAATAACTTTCATACGTGTCTTTGATCAAATTTTGAATAAATAGATCTTCATCTTTATCTTCTATACTCAACAAATTTCCTCCTTGAGATTGGCATATTGAAAAAGATTTTAACCAAGTAACTTTGGTGATGTCTTGAATAAAGTAGCAATATCTTCTATACTCAATCCAATTTTCAGCACATAGCTCAGCGCTTGCTAAATTATCATTTATTTAAATTGAACACTAAATATGTTAAAACTTTATATTAAGCAAACATACATTTGACACTTACACATATATATATACAAATATATATATATATATAAATATACATATATATATATATATTAATTTATAAATATATATATGTATATATATATATATATATACATATATATATATATATATGTATATATATATATATATATATATATATATATATATATATATATATATATATTTATATATATATATATATATATAATATATATATATATATATATATATATATATATATATATATATATATATATATATATATATATATATAAATATTGACCTTAAAAGAAAATTAGGAAGCGGCAGAAAACCATACAAAATAGACATAAGTAAAATTACTTCACTCATTAACTAGGCCGAAAATAAAGTTGGAATCTCCGAGAGAAAACTTGCATTAAAATATGGAATTCATAGAAGTTATGTTTATAAAATTTTTAACATGCATGGACTTAAATATTTCAAAACAAAAAAAGCACCAGAAAGCTCTGAAATTCAAATAATTAAACAAAAACAACGCCTGTTAAGACTTTCAAAACTTTTTTCCGACTCAAATGAGTTTGAAATTATCATGGATGACGAGTCCTATTTTACATTGAGCAGCCAAAACATACCAGGAAATGATGGCTTGTATAGTCAAGATAAAGACAAAACTGAAAATAATATTAAATATAAGTTTAAATCAAAGTTTCAAGCGAAAGTTTTATGGATTGCAACCAGTAGATTTGGTAAACCAAAGCCTTTCTTTGCAATTAGGAATAATGCCAATGATGCAAAAATATATTCCAAAGAATGCATTGAAAAAAAACTTGTTGCCTTTATCAATTCGCATCGCAAAAATATTAAATATATATTTTAGCCTGATGGTGCAAGCTGTCATAATGCAAAGCTAACAATTAAAACTTATAAGAAGTTTAATATAACCTATGTTTCTAAGGATGATAATCCACCAGATGTACCGCAATTAAGGCCCATTGAGACATTTTGGGCTAAAACCTAAAACAGAGAGTCTATTCCAATGACTTCAAAGCAAAAAATCTTAACCACCTGAAAAAGAGAATTCAACTTAAGTTGCGAGATTTCAGTCCAAAACACTTTGAAAACCTTCTTTGCTCGCTTAACACTAAAATTTGCTACGCTGTTGATTATGGAACACTTTTAGTTATAAGATGATATATTATTGCTATCCTTACTTATTTCATCAGTTCTGAAACAATAATATAATTTGAATGACAATTATAAGCAATTTTTTTTTATGCAAATTTTAAGTAGCCTCGAGTTATGCAACATTTAAAGAGTTTTTATAATTGACCCCCTGCCCCTATCTCATATACGCCATTTGTAGACCCCCTCTTACCATCCGAGCATACGTACTTATGGACGAATACAGTCCACAGAAAGAGATTTAAGAAGATTAAAGTACTCCGAGACAGGCTCAGGTGAAAAATTTTAAATACTTTAAAGGAAAAGGCTGTTGTGTTCATTTGGATGAAATACTAGGGAACAAAATTGAAAATGTAAATGTAACAGTTGCTAGAATAGCTGCCAATGCTACATTACTTAATTTAAATGAAACTAAAGACATACTGCTAGGGTGCTCTTTAGTCAGGTACCAACTTTATCAATGATTTAAAAAAAAAAAAAGGCCAAAATAAAATGACTATATGTCAGAAAGATTGGTGTTCAGTTAATGATGAGGTAGACATGATGATAGACTTAGTTAACTTCAATTGGACTGGATCACTCCTGCATCGAATTGCTAAAAAAGCTATGGAGTTTGAAAATAAAAGGCAAAATTTTGCTCAAATTAATTATTTACAAACAAAGTTTCATTAATATTTATTAACACTTTAGAATATATATATATATATATATATATATATATATATATATATATATATATATATATATATATATATATATATATATATATATATATATATATATATATATGTATATATATATATATATATATATATATATATATATATATATATATATAAATATATATATATATATATATATATATATATTTAATTGATAAATATATTTCATGACTTTAATGATTCCCCTATATATTAAAAAATAATAAAACGATTTTTTAAATAATTACATGACGTCGGAACAACGTCGATTTAACAACATCAGAACGACGTCAGTTTAGCATTGTTGGATATCGCTATATTTATCTATATATATATATATATATATATATATATATATATATATATATAACTTTACATACATATGTTTATATATATATAAACATATATATGTAAAGAGAGAGAGAATATATATATATATACATATATATAAATATAAACATATATATATAAAGAGAGAGAGAATATATATATACATATATATATATATATTTATATATATATATATATATATATATATATATATATATATATATACATAAATATATATATATATAGAGAGAGAGAGAGAGAGAGAAAATATATATATATATATATAAATATATATATATATATATATACATATATATATATATATACATATATATATATATATATATATATATATATATATATCTATATATATATAGAGGCGTCGCCCAAGCTTTCCGTTTCCAACGTTAATCTGGCGTCGATCCAACGTCAACCCTGACGTAAATCCGACGTTTTGTCGACTTTGATTTGCCCACTGGGAATAACATTTTTTACCTTCTAGATAAGATCTAAAGTTACTTTTCTAATGTAGTTGGATCTGTTCTATTTGCTACACTTGCGCCACTGTCCTATTGTCGTAAAGTAGCACCTCTATCTCTTTTTTACAAATACTAATATGGTCACTGTTCAAACGAACTATCATCTTGAATTAACTAAAACTAGTTCTATCAATCAAAACTCATTCTCCCTTGATTCATCATTCTGCAGAGTTGTATCTTTTTACAGTATCTGCCCTTTCATGTTTAAAAAAATTTTTTCAACTAGTTTTTTTTTTCGCTCCTCAATGCTTTGGAACTTTCTCCTATCTTAATGTTTTCCCAGCTTATACAATTTACAACTTTTTAATGGTCAACTTAATTGTTAATACTGACAACCATTTTCTCGCTCTTTAACATCTTTTTGTTTACCTGGTAAATCTCAACTTAATAATAGTTGCTTGCAACCTTGTTGGGAGTTAATAAAAAAAAAAAATTAATTTTCGAATGAATGATCACAAACTTTTGAATTTTTTGTTGTTGTTTTTACTTGTGGAAAAAGAAAAAACGAACCAATAACTTTATTAGAACCTTCTTAACCTTCTAAAAGTTTCTATTCATAACTTTTTCAATTTAATAAAAATAATGATAACAATAAATAACAAAATAAAATTTTTATCAGGCAATGATTTAGTCGATATATCATCGATAAAGAAATTATTATTAGTAATACAACTATTAAATAAATATAATAATATAATAATTATTCAACAACAAAATGTTAATATAAACTGCACCGCGACACTAATTTATTTCCGAAGAAGTTATTTAAGTTATATTTTCTTTAAAAATTAAATATAACTTCGGAGGTTACTTGCCTATGTAGTCACTGTTAATTTATACAACTTTATATCGAACTATAGCCGTGCAAAAAAAGAATATATGCACACTGCACTTCCCCCATACCTATTAAAGTTAGCCGATGTATGTAACTACACTGCAAATACGGCAATTATGTACTTATTGATTATTATTCTGTGAAACTTAAAAAAAATATCAAAAATAAATATAGTTATAGTTAAACAACAATAGTTATATAAAATATAACTATCAAATAAAACACCAAAAGTTTCGATATTTAAAATAAACTTGAACCTGTTAGTACCACCCTTAGTAACCGTGCCTCAAAATACGCAAGTAACCATCCACGTTTCTACGACAATATTTATATGTATAAAATAAAAGCATTTAATTGTTTTTTGCGTACAAGTTTATAAATAATTACGCGCGTATAAATAATAAATTTATTTTACATTATACGTATGCGTATGCGCGTATGTAAATATAATGAATTATAATTTATTTTGGCTTATAATAAATATAATGAATTATAATTTATTTTGGCTTTATAATGACTTTCAAAGTAATATTAAATAATAAAAACTAAAATTTATATTTATTAAAATGTATTCATTAGATAACTAAAAACGACTACGAAAATTAAAAAAATTATGGTATTTAAAACCACAAAAAAAAACCTTTAGCAAGAGGGGGTGGGAGTAAGTAAACCGTGACAATTTGTTAATAGGGGAAAGCGAGGAAAGTGGTCCAAAATTATCAAAAAATTACGTGCCGTAATTTATGGACGACTCTAAAGTGAATTATATAACTATAATGCAATTAAAACAAGAATAACTCCTAATATATAAATCGAAATCAAAATTGAGTTTTTTAAACATTTATCAAAATTATTGATAAAATTTTCAGTTTATCTTTTTTATATATTTTATTAGTTACTGTTTTTAAATAATGAAATAAAAAAAAACATAATAAAAAAAAAAACTTTTGTTTCATTACAGACTGGTGACAGCAAAAGCGATCCAAAGAATGAAGTGCAACTGGAACTCTATTCTTGTTACGAAGATCAATTGCAATAACCTGAGCAAATTTAAATTAGAAAATAAATTTTCGAACTTTTTCTTGAAGAGCAGCCAAAATTTGAATAGTTTGATTGTTCTATTTATAATAATGTGTTTTAGTATATATATTAATGATAAATTTCTTAATTAAAATTTAAGCTTCTAACTAACCAACATTACTTAAAATTGTGATATGGCTACATTTATTTATAAAATTAATAGACTTCGATTAAATGGCAAAATAAAAAACTTTCACTTTGGATTTTTTTATATAATATTATTGCAAGAGGCAAAGCTGATTCAATAAATAGCTTTTTACAGCATTTAAGTACAATGCGATACTTTGAAATGCGCTAATGACGCAATTTCATTTTCATAATAAAAAAGATTGAGAAAACTTATTTTATAATTTATGTTTATTTTTATAGTTATTTTTACAGATATTTTTATAACCACCCTCTTATATTAAAGGGTTATTTAAATTTATAACCCCACTCAATTTTACAAGGGATATAAATTTTATATGATCACAATTTTCTATAATTATTTTATGAAATTTCAAATTTATTGATGAATATTAATTTAGTTTAGAATAGTATAAAAACATTTAATCAATTCTTTCACGTTTTAGGCAAATATATTTGGCGGCCAAAATATTAGGGTATTTATGTTCTTAGGCTCCAACAATTAAAATTTTTTTCAAAGCATCCTTATTTGACATTAGTAATAACATAAAAATTTGGACTTCGCTCCAAGTCTGGAAGTTAGCTATTTCAAACATCAATACTAAATCCACCCATTTGTACAAAAGCGTCCCGAGGAGTCGTCTAAGCCCCCTAGAAATTTATTAGTTTGCAAATTTGGACACTGGAGTCGGCAAAAGTAGATCTATAGTTGGCAGATAACAACTTTTTTTTTTATTATATTAGATCTTAGTCGTCAAAAAAATTTCTGGGCCTTACTCGGCAAATGACAGATACGTCGCTCCCCCTTTTTTAAGATCTCTTCGAGACGGCACTGCATGTTTATATACATACATACATATATATATATATATATATATATATATATATATATATATATATATATATATATATATATATATATATATATATATATATATATATATATATATACATATATATATATATATATATATATATATATATATATATATATATATATATATATATATATATATATATATATATATATATATATATATATATATATATATATATTATGGTGTCCCATAAAACAATATTTTTAAAAAATATATTCAGAGACCCCCTTAATGTGTTCTATCTAATACAAAAACACTAAATTTAAAATTTTTTTGAATAAGAAATATTTTAAGGGATCCCTCAAGACCCTCGAATATTTAATGGGTCCCTAAAATATTCAAAAAAAAAGTTTTTTAAAAGTATGTCAACCTGGTACTTAAATGAAGCAAAATTATATAAAAATTTTAAAAATAATATTTAATTCGGGTCTTAAGCAAGATTTTGATAAGTACCTTTTTTATCCTCAACTTGACCTTTCTGAATTCTTGAAACTTTTATTGTTCTGGCACATGGATGGGCCATTAGATAACTAAAATGCTTGAGCTTTTTGGGATAACCTAAGCCGGATCAGATGCTGGATCAGTTTCTAGATGTGTCTTTGATTTTGTTGTAGTGTTGGATTTAGTTTGATTTGATTTTCGCTCCTGTTCTGGTTCCTGTTCTGGCTCCTGTTTCTGACTCCTGTTCTGGTTCTGGCTCCTGATTTGGTTCTGGCTCTGGGTCCAGTCCTGCTTTTGTTCCAGTTATGGGTATGAGTCGATTTCTAATTAAAATACTGGGATTTTATTTGGCAATGAGACACTTTCTTTATTTTTGTCCGAGCTGATGAAACTCGTTGATAGATAAAGAAAAATGTCCACCACACTACAGGCTTTGACTTATGTACCAAAACAAGTAGTTTCAAAGTAAGAAATTTAGACAAATCTTTTTTGCTTAAGAGGCTTTTTTCCTCTTTGCAACACAACTTTGAAAAGTACAGTTAGACATTTTAAGGGATTTCCTTCCAGATATATTACTTGATAACAGCAAATTCAAATTCAATACGATCATTATAATTTAGTGCTTGTAATTAGAAAGGTTTTCAAAAATGTTTATGACAAAAATTCAAGTAAAATTAGAGTTTTGCACGTGAACATTCGAAGTCTTAATGACAATTTTTATAATATTCTTAACTTCTTAAACAAAACAAAGAATTTAATATAGTTTGTTTAACTGAAATTGAGTGATTTAGACAATACTTCAACCTTTTTTATTCCTCATTTTAAATTAACTTCGTTTAAAAGACAAGTAAATAAACGCGGTGGAGGAGTTCTTATATGTGTGAATCAAAATATTGTTTATTACTTTAGGAATGATTTGAATGCTTCTGATGGTGATAAAGAAATTTTGACTATTAAAATAATAAACAATCAATCAAAAAGCATTTTCTTAAGCTGTTATTATCGACCACCTAACGGTGTGAGAAAGAACTTGAGTATTTTTTTTTTTGAACAAAATATTTTTAAAAAAAGTATTAATTAAAACAAAAAAAACTTTATTATTGGGGACTTAAATATGAAAAATAAAAATTGCTAAAGTTACACAAAAAGACACATAAGACACATTTTAGGAGCCCCTAAACATCGGTGGCCCTAGGCTGCAACCTACCTTGCCTATGCGTTAAGACGGCACTGAATATAATGGAAGATAGATATAAATAAAATGGAAGAGGTAGTAAGCAGATGAGTAAAAAACGAAAAATACAATATCTAATTAAATAGAAATACATACCCAAAAAACTCAGCAACTGATTGAAAAAAATTTTGTTAACCAAATGATTTAAAAGTATCTGGAAAAGACCAATAAAATTTTGAATAATTATAACAGACCCAAATGAATGAAAAAAAGCAGCCTTTATACAGAGTTTTATCAAACCCAGACTATATTGTAAACACATTATGGAAGATATTGATCCCTATTGTTCTATCATGCTTTCCACATTATGAAAGATTTTGATCTCTTTTGTTTTATCATGCTTGTTCTAACATGCTTGTTTCTCCTTTGCAATAAGACTATTTACTGATTATTTCTTTGACTTTACAAATGTACAGCTAATCTAAACTTACTTGCTTCCCACTATTACTTCCTGTATGCATAATACGCATTCATTACATGAGTCCCTACAGACATGAAATGTGTGTGGATGTACCCAAAAAGAAAGAAAAGTGGCCACACAAAAACAGCCAAATATACACACTTAAAAAATTCCTTGTTTAATTGCAAATGTCTGACTTGCAATCTTGACCTTAAAGACTAAAAGTTTCCTGTTATAGAAGAGGGAGAGATTAATTTGCATTATTCCTGAAAAAAAGAAATAAGATACATCCAACCATGAACTATCTACAGAGATATTGTATTCTGTGTTACACTGAGTTTCAATGCTGTCTATGAGAAAACAGAATTTTTTACTATTTATTATTATTGTAATGTTATTTATCATAATATAGTATGATGTTTTTTACAACAATGCCTTAGTTTTACAATGAATGAAATTTTTTTTAATTGCAATTTTTTTAACCATATTATTGCTGAACTTGTTGTTTACAATGATAATGATTTTCTTTTTATCTTGTTTTTCTTTGATGATGCTGTTATATGAAGATTTTACCTTGTATGATGTCCAAAAATTGAATTTTTTATTCTCCTATATTTTACAAACTTGATTAACCTAGGCATAAAACATCTGGTGGTGAAGAAAATATAACTAAAAATAACTCAAGTGTAAGCGTCTAGATGTGAAATCAAACTAGTCAAACTTAAGTGTGACTCAAGCGAAAAGCATTTTAAATGTCTTACAAACAATATAATAAGGAACAAAAAAACACAAGAACACAAGGGGAAAAAGAAGATCAGATGAGAGAGGGAAAAGTAGATAAACGAGAACCAAAAGTAATCAAAGAACATTTAAGTGAAGCCCAAAAACAAGTTATGACATTTATATTTATATATTGATATATTGGTAAACACTTAGAATAGATTTGTATGGGATGAATTGTTATAAAATATACCATTAAGAACAAATAAGCATCTTGGATAAAAAATAAAAACTTAGTTGTTTAAACCTATGTTATGGGATTACTAATACTTCACTAAAAACCTGGTTAATCAAAGCAAGCTTGCTTTATCAATGTGGAAAAGCTAAATATATTAGAATCTGAATAATATCTTGAAACAATTTTTTCAAGCAACCTAAAATGGAATA
>NC_088929.1:5480000-5485000 GCF_038396675.1 Hydra vulgaris | reverse complement strand
TATATATATATATATATATATATATATATATATATATATATATATATATATATATATATATATATATATATATATATATATATATATATATATATATATATATATATATATATATATATATATATATATATATATATATATATATATATATATATATATATATATATATATATATATATATATATATATATATATATATATATATATATATATATATATATATATATATATATATATATATATATATATATATATATATTATATATATATATATATACAGTAGCATGCAAAAGTAAGCGGACAAGAGCATAACTTGAGATAACTTTTGAATGAAAAGTCTAATTTCTTTCAAATTTTCACTGAAATGTCAAAAAATTGATTACAAATCTAAAAACAAAAGAATTTTTACTAAATCTAAGCAATTTAATCATAAAAGTTCATGTAATTAAAATATGTGCATGCAAAAGTATCCGGATAAAATAAAAGACTTAACTTAGATTTTTTTTTTTTTAAACATTTTTTAAATTGAAAATGCTTTATTTTAAAGTATTGCTTTACTACTTTGTCGGAAAGCCCTTAGCATTAATTACTGCTTGACAGTGACAAGGCATTGAGTCCAGAAGCTTTATAGTCACAATAATTTTAATTTTTCCCATTCTTTTTTCAGAGTATTCAATAAATCACATTTACTTGTTAGTTTTTGACCTGAAATTTGTCGATCAATAAACTTACATAGGCATTTAATAGAATCAAATTCAGGACTTTGCTAAGGCTATTCGATTAATCAAATTTTATTGGTTTTGAAAAAGGTTTTCACAAGGGTTGAAGTGTGCATTGGGTTATTGTCCTTCTAAAACATCCTTCCTCGAGGCATTTTGTCTTTAGTATGTGGTAGCTTAACATTCTTAACTATATATTTGTACATATTTTTGTCCATTATGCCATCAATTAAATGGATAGGACCAATACAATCTTTATTCTAGTTAGCCCAGTTCATAATGTTTCGACTTCTGTGATTTACTGTTGGTAGCTGGTATTTAGGATCGTTTTTATGGCCTTTTGGTTGACAGACATATCTAATATTATCAGATCCAAATAGCATAAACTTAAATTCATCACTAAAAAGTACTTTCAATAACTGTTTTCTTGCCCAAATCAAATGTTCATTAGCAAATCTTAAGCGTGCTTTTCGATTCTTTATATAAATAAAAAGTTTCTTTTAGGACGTCTTCCAGGTAGATTTGCAGACCTCAAAAGACGTTTGATTGTGTCAACACCACATTTTTCATTATAAAGTTCTTTAATTTCAACATTTACCAAGACAGCATTTTGGCGTGGAACATTTTTCAGGGCTTGAGGATGGATATTTCAGCAGGATAATGACTCAAAAGACACTTCTACTTTTATAAAAGACATTTCAAAAACAAAAAAATTAAATTAATGGAATTGACATAGCAAAGTCCTGACCTTAATTCTATTGAACATCTATAGAAACACATAGATTGACAAATTTCAGGTTGAAAATCAGCAAGTAAATTTGACTTATTGAATATTCTGAAACAAGAATGGCGAAAAATCAAAATTATTGAGATTATGAAGCTGGTGGACTCAATTCCTTGTCACTGTCAAGCAGTAATTAATGCTAAGGGCTTCCCGACAAAGTACTTGAGCAATTTACTTTAAAATAAAGCATCTTCAATTTAAAAAATGTTTTAAACAAATCTAATTCAAGTTTTTTTTTTCTGTTCGGATACTTTTGCATGCGCGTATTTTAATTAAATGAACTTTTAAGATTAGATTGCTTAGATTTAGTAAAAATTCATTTGTTTTTAGATTTGTAGTATTAATTTTTTGACATTTCAGTGAAAATTTGAAAGAAATTAGACTTTTCATTCAAAAGTTATCTCAAGTTATGCTCTTGTCCTGTTACTTTTGCACGCTACTGTGTATAGTATATATATATATATATATATAAATATATATATATATATATATATATATATATATTCAATATATATATATATATATATATATATATATATATATATATATATATATATATATATATATATATATATATATACATTTAATTATATATATATATATATATATATATATATATATATATATATATATATATATATATATATATATATATATATATATATATATATATATATATATATATATATATATATATATATATATATATATATATATATATATATATATATATATATATATATATATATATATATATATATATATATATATATATATATATATATATATTAACACGTATCTAATTTTTGATTACTTCAACACTGGGTTTCACTATCAGTAGGTTCATCAGGAAGTTTCTTCCTGATAAACCTACGGATGGTGAAACACAGTGTTGAAGTAATCAAAAATTAGATAAGTGTTTTTACTAATTTATTATTGCTCTGTTCTTTTAGAAAATTGAGCACTTTGTTTGTAGAATACACTAATATAATTTATATATATATATATATATATATATATATATATATATATATATATATATATATATATTTATATACATATATATATATGTAAATAAAAAGAAAAAAGCATTCAGCAGTCAGTGTATTGTTGTTTGGCGAATATTGTATAAAGCCCACACCTCGAGTTTGCTGCGCAAGCCTAATCACCATTTCTAAAACATGATACTGAAACACTAGAAAAAGTGCAGAAGCATGCACACAAAAACGGTTGCACTAATAAAGCACTTACCATACGCCGAAAGACTGCAAATATTGGGTTTAACAACTCTAGAAGACCGCAGAATGCGAGGCGACCTAATTCAACAATTCAAGATCACTCAAAACATTGACGAGGTCCATTTTCACATGCCACAGACACAACTGTTAGCTAAATTGATTTACAACCTTCAAGATCACAGTCAGTGCCTTCATAAACAAAGTGTAAATGATTGTAATGAAAGAGAACAGTTTTTTATAAATCCAATTTTACATCACTGGAATGCTTTCCCACAAAAGAAATGTATGCACAAAGTGTCGACTGCTTCAAAAACTTTTTTATTTAACTATAGCTGCTTTGTACGCAGCACAAGACTGTCTGAACATAGGAGCCTGGTGCTGCCCCTCTTCATCGACGGTTTAATTTTTACTTTTGGATTTAACTTTTTGTTGTAATTTTTTAATTGATTACTGAATAAAAAGAAACTAAACTAAATTATACATATATATATATATATATATATATATATATATATATATATATATATATATATATATATATATATATATAGATATATAGATATATATAAATGTATGTATAAATATTGCAACTTTTGTTTTCCTCAATTTAAAATTATTTTCACTTTATAACTATGAAGGCAGCAACTTGAAACTTTATTATAAAATTTAAAGCCAGACTGGATTGTCAAATCATGGTGTAAACAAGCTTGCATCAACCCTAAATCAAGTGACGTCACAAAGAATTGTGGAAATAATTTTGTTTTGATTGAAAAACAACTTTCTGTTTTGTTTGTTACTTTAGACATTTGTGATCTAAAGTAACAAACAAAATAAAAATCACCTCAGAATCAAAAATGTTTTTGATATATTGCAAAGACTTGGATGCACTAAGAAGAGATTTAAATGAAGCCCACAGGATCAAACTATATTCTTAAAAGTGGATTTGATGGGGGTGGTTTCTTTTGAATGTCTCTCTTGGAATTATCAACTTGGAGACACAGAATGACTCTCTACTTAAGCAGCTTTTTCCTTTCCTTTGAGAATATTTGGAAGACAGCTATAGCTAACCTTTAGGTTGTTTCAGTTAAACAGCTTATGGAATTTATGAGATTTTGGGATGTTTTTATCGATTTTTATCGATAAAAACTTCCCAAAATTCCATAAGCTGTTTACCCGAAACAACCTGAAGGTTAGCTATAGCTGTCTTCCAAATATTCGCAACATCATCACTTCACATAACAATAAAATTTTATCAAATTCTTCAAACCTTAATGCTCCAACGTGCAATTGCCGACAGATTAATTTATGTCCACTTAATGGAAAATGTTTAACTAAAAATGTCATCTATTTATGTAATGTTAAGACAAATCCGCAAGATGAAGGCAGATATTATATTGGGCTTACAGAAAAAACTTTTAAAGATTGCCTTTACAAGCACAATAATTCCTTTCGTTATGAAAGTGGGTAAAACTCTACTGAACTTTCTAAATTTGTGTAGAGTGTTAAAAAGAAAGGTTTAAATCCTGTCCTTTCATGAAAAATTTTAGACCAGGCTGAACCGTTTAAACCTGGTGGTAAGTCATGCAATACATGTTTAATGGAAAAATATCATATAATTTCATCCCCATTGCCTTTACTAAATAAGCGAAACGAACTTGCGCCTAAGTGTCGCCATGAAAACAAATATATGATGAATAACTTTAATGTCATGAAAGAAGACACTCCACTGTATTTTTAATAAATATTTTTTTTGTCGTTGTTTTTTTTGAGATTTGTAACATCTAATGATCTCTATTTGCATGAAACTCGGAGTAATGTTTTAAATAAATCGAGTGTTATAATTATTTCGTTTTTTTTTACTACATATTGCTCTTCTTATTGGTATTGAGCACTCTTTAACAAGAAATATTCACACAATTACTACTTCTTTGGTATTGAGCACTCTTTAACAAGAAATATTCACACAATTACTACTTCTTTGGTATTGAGCACTCTTTAACAAGAAATATTCACACAATTACTACTTCTTTGGTATTGAGCACTCTTTAACAAGAAATATTCACACAATTACTACTTCTTTGGTATTGAGCACTCTTTAACAAGAAATATTCACACAATTACTACTTCTTTGGTATTGAGCACTCTTTAACAAGAAATATTCACACAATTACTACTTCTTTGGTATTGAGCACTCTTTAACAAGAAATATTCACACAACTACTACTTCTTTGGTATTGAGCACTCTTTCTCAACAAGAAA
>NC_088929.1:5460000-5475000 GCF_038396675.1 Hydra vulgaris | reverse complement strand
TTTTATTCATCTAAATAATATATATAACTTTATTAGTTAATATAATTGAGCACTGTAACGCATTCAAGAATCTTTGTATTATTAAATCAAAAACATAACTAAAATATATTTTATATATCTACATCCATATATATATATATATATAAATATATATATATATATATATATATATATATATATATATATATATATATATATATATATAATATATATATATATATATATATATATATATATGTATGTATATATATATATATATATATATATATATATATATATATTTATATATATATATATATATATATATATATATATATATTTGTACATTTACATACATACATATAAATATATATATATATATGTATATGTGTACATATATATATATATATATATATATATATATATATATATATATATACATATATATATATATATATATATACATGCATATATATATCTACATTCTTCTCTGTTTAGTCAGCGTTTTAGCGCTCGCCCACACACCCATAAAAACATTGGCAAGCGCATAAAAAAACCGCTTGCCAAAAAATCAAAAGCGTCTTATTTTAAACTGCAACAAAACTATTCTATTGCAATTTAAAAAGTTTTTTTAAATTAATTTATCTAGTACTTATTTAAAACATTTTTTCACTATTTTTATTATAATTTAAATAGCAGACAAAATAAATTTTTTAAATCGCACAGGCTAACTTAAAAATGACTATCCTACCAGCGTTTTTTGTGCGCTGGCAATATATTTCAAACGGTGAAGACTGTATAAGCAGAAGTAGAGCTAGAAGATTGAGTTTTTTTGATTTTTTTTTTCAATTTATTTTTTTCCTTTATGATATAACTTGTAATCATGATTATAATTCATTAGTTATTATTTTTCAGTCATTATATTATTATTTGTTTTCTCACATTTACATTATTTATTTAGTTAATTGTTTTTATTTTTAGTTAATTGTATTTATTTAATTTATTTAATTTATTAAATTTAATTTATTATATTTATTTAATTATTAAATTTAGTTAATTGTATTTATTTTTAGTTCTCGTTTGATACCTAGTTATTTTATTTATTGCATATATTTTTAATATTATATTTTTATAAACTTATTTATTATTGACTTATTTTTATTTATCATTGTTTTAGTATCTTTGTTATTAATATTATTATTGGTAGCAGTTAACAGTAGTCATATTACTATTAGTATATATTATTAATACAGTATAGATATTATCATAGTATTATTTGTTTTTTATATTTGATATTTTTTGTTTTTATAGTTACTATTGTTATATTATATATTACTATTATTACTTATTATATATTACTATTTTGTTTTCATAGTTAATATTAGTTTGTGGTTTGTCAATGGTTTGGTTTTATTTATTTAGATTATTTAATTTTATAACTGTTAGCTTTTAGCTAACAGTTTCAAAATTTCTAAAGGTTATTACATTAAAATCTCTCTGCAACACTTGTCATAAAAATATAACTGATAATCAAAGAGCCATTAAATGTGATCTTTGTAACTCAATGGTCCATGCAAAGCGTAACCATATTGATGCATACTCTTATAATCTTCTTTTGAATGACTTGTCAGATTTGTATTGTCATGGCTGTTTATCTAAGAATATTAGCTCGATTTCCAACTTGGAGCTCAAGTCAACATTATCATGCAAGAATATATCTACTAGTTCCTTAAACTCTTTTGAGACTCTAAGTAATCTTAAAAATATCTTTAAAGATCTAAATAAATTTCCCAGTTCTGTTAATTGCAATTACTATGACGTTATTGATCTCAATAAAACTATGCTTCCTAATTCAGAACTATATATTTATCTTAACATAGCTTCTCTACCATTCCACATTGAAGAACTCTGTAGTCTTATCAGCTCTCTTAATAATTTCCCCTTAGCAATAGATATTACAGAATCTAATTTATATATAAACGATACAAATATAACTGATATATGCATAAATGGGTTTAATATTGAGCATATTCCTACTGAGGCTAAAAGAGGTGGAGCACTTTTATACTTACCTCAAATTTAAACTACATAGTTTGCAATGATTTTATGAATAACTCTTTTAAATATTTAGAGTCTATTTTTGTTTAAATAACAAAACCTTGTAAATAAAATATAATAATTGCAGCAAAATATAATAATGGCTGCATTTATTGTCATCCATCTATGAATCAACATGAGTTTACTTCTTCCCACTTAACTCCTCTATTTAAAAAGTTAAGTAACAAAAAAAAAAAATCTTTTTAATGGGTGATTTTAATATGGATCTATTAAGTCACAATAAATCTAACCCTGTTTCTACATATCTTGGTTCTTTAACATTTTACTCACTGAGCCCTTCTAAAATTTTACCATCACGCATAACGGCTACATCAAAAAACGCTCATTGATAACATATTCACAAACTTTCATTCAACTGATCAATACTCAGGTATTTCAATTTCAGAACACATGGCACAATTTATTTGCATTCCTTGCATACTTAACCACCCCCAAAAAAGTAAAAACTGACAGGGGATGCTTCAAAAAATTTAATAAAAATATATTTATTGGAGAAATTTTTGATATCAATTGGGAATTCTCCATTAAAAAAGATGATGATGTTAATAAATGCATGAATTTTATTTTAAAAACATTAGATGAAATCTTAGACCGACATGCTTCTTACAAAAAACTAACCAACCAACAAATTAAACGAAAATCAAAACCTTGGAATACGTATGAAATACTTAAATCTATTTCAGTTAAAAACAAACTTTATAAAAAGTTTATACAATCAAAAAATATTTATAAGAAAAATGAGTTACTTAAAAAATTTAAATATTATAGAAACAAAATTTTCAATTTATTAAAATTTAGCAAAAAAACATGCTTTATTACATATTTTAATAATAATCTGAATAATATTAAAAACACCTGGACAGGAATAAAAGAAATCATTAATATTAGACCTTCTACACACAATACATTTTTTAAACTTAAATTGAACGAAAATGTTATCACTGATCAAACTGCCATATCTAATATATTTGATAACTTTTTTAGCACTATACATAACAAACTACTTAGCAAAGCCATACTCTCTAAACACATATTTAGTGACTTTCTTAACATTCCAAATGCTAAATCGTTTTTTATTAATCCTGTAACTGAAAAATGAAATATCTAGTCTCATTACAAACACGCTCAAAACTGAAAAAAGTCTTGGTCCTAATAGCGTACCTACATTCCTCCTTAAACTAGTCCCACACATTATTTCAAAACCTCTCTGTACTGTTATAAACAACTCATTTAAAAGTGGTATTTTCCCAGATATTTTTAAAGTTGCCAAATCTATTCCAATATTTAAAAAAGGCTTTCTACTAGATTTCACCAATTACCGACCCATCTCCCTGCTTTCTAATATAGGTAAACTTTTTGAGAAGGCAATGCATAATAGGCTCTATGCTTTACTTGAAAAATTTAAATGCTTTTACGCCCAACAGTATGGATTTTGTGCCAATCAATCCACAACTCATGCTCTCATTGAAATGACTGAACTGATTAGAAAAGCATTTAATGATAAATATTTTGCATGTCAGGGTTGCCACCATTATTTAAGAATAAAATTCCCTGATTTTCCCTGATTTTTTCGCTAAAATTTTGCTTTTTTCTACCTGATTTTTCCTGATTTTTTCCCTTAAATTTTGCTTATTTCCCCCTGATATTTCCAGCATTCAAACACCCAAACTTAACATTAAGACTTCTCCATTAACCCCAGAGAGTTTTTACTTCTAAAAAAACAGATACTATAATCCCCCAATTAGTAATGAACCAATCAATTTGTTTGAAAATTAAAATAAATAATTAAAACTTCAATCAACACATGAAATTATTCTTTGAAAAAAATATAAAAACTACACTATGTATATATATATATATATATATATATATATATATATAGATATATATATATATATATATATATATATATATATGTAAACTACTACTATGTATATATATATATATATATTCTTTTTACCATATTCTTTTGTTTTCACTTTTATCATAACATTACTCTAAAATAATAAAATAGATTTTGGAACATCTGACCAATTATTTTTTCAATTTAACTAAAAATAGATTTAACTCGTGATATATGGCGTATATTGCAACTTAAAATGGCTTACGACAAATTAGGAAGTGTTTTACTTGAAAATATTATTAAAGATTTGAAAAGCGGAAAACGTCAAGCTGAAATTTGTAGAAAATATAATATACCTTAATCGACTGTAAACAAAACTGTCAAATCATTTGGATCTTGCTATAAAACAAACCATCGGGGCGGACGAAGCTATAAAACAAACCATCAGGGCGGACCTCTAAGAAAAACATCACAAAGACTAGATCGAATAATTGTTAAAAAGCTTTAAAAAGATCCATTTTTGTCATCCACAAAATTAACTGAAAAACTTGAACTACAAATCTCTAATCGCATTGTGCGACAAAGAGTTAACGAAGCAAAGTTGTTTTCTCGAATGCCTGACAAGAAACTACTAACTTCTTTTAAAAATAGAAAGCTAAGACTTGCGTTTGCCAAAGCACACCAAAATTGGACTGCAGACCAGTGGAAAAACAAACTTTTTAGTGATGAATCAAAATATAACCTTTATGGAAGCGATGGTCAGAAGCGAGTCAGGAGACCAAAGAACACCAGATTCAATACTAAATATACCAAGAAGAGTGTTAAGCATGGAACGTCTGCTATGGTTTGTGAATGTTTCTCAGCACTAGGAACTAGTTCTATTCACAAAATTAATGGTATTGTGGACCGTTTTGTCTACAAAGATATAATGGAAGATAATGTTTTCACATGCTGAATAGGAGATGCCTCTAAAATGGATTTTTTTTAACATTGTAAAACAATGGTTCAAGGACAAGAATATCACCATAATGAAGTGACCTGCACAAAGCCCAGACTGAATCTCATAAAAAATATCTAGGAAATAATTGGCAAAAAGATTGAGCGTACAAATGTGAAGACCAGTGAGGAATTATTTGAACAAGTCGAGAAGGCCTGGCGAGAGATTGATATGAGAATTGTTGACTCATTAATTGAGTCTATGCCTCAAAGAATGAAAGCAGTAATTAAAAGTCGAGGAGGTCTAACCAAATATTAAGTTAATTTTTTGAAGTTTTTCGAAAAATAATAAGTTAAGTTTTAAAATTATTTGAATTTTCAGTCGATTTTTTGAATGTCCACCTTGTTTTGTCCAAAGAAAAATGTAGTTTGTTAGGGAAAATGTGTTATAAAACTTTTTTAGTGATTTTTAGTATGATTCAAAAGTTTTTAATTTTGCTAACAACATAATAAACTATATAAAAAATAATATGTTCAATTGTTTTACTAGTTTTTTTTAGTTTATGATCAACTTTTGTTCTAAATTTGAGTTTGTCCACCATGTTTTGTCCGATACTGTATATATATATATATATATATATATATATATATATATATATATATATATATATATATATATATATATATATATATATATATATATATATATATATATATATATGTACATATTATACATATATACATATATATATATATATAAATATATACCCCTTTGTCCATTATAGGAAAATATCCAAATTGTTTTAGAGAATTAATTAAGAGAATGCTCAGCTCCCATTATGTCTGAATTTTTGAAAATGTTTGACTTATCAGGATTTTGTGACCTATTTTATGGTCCTCCCACCAAGGGTTTAATCAGGGTATATTTAAAACAGATATGTTCAATGAGCATTGAAAATCTGTCAGACTTATCTAGGGTACAAGATAACGAGATTCAAAAAAAAAAAAAAACAATTAAGATTGGAAATGTTTTTAATAATGAGCAATGTATTAAAAAATTAAAGAGCAAATACAAGCAATTAACAATATTAAAAGCAAATACAAGAAATTAACAATATAAAAAATAATAATAGTTAATTAAAAAAAAATAACAAAAACTAAATGAGTAAACTAAAAAAGTAATATTGTTAAATACTGAAATATTTGAAATAAAGATCAAATAATTTTATGTTAGAAAAATACAATTATTTGTTAATAAAACTAATTGTAAATTATAATTAGTATTTATAAACTAAATATCATTGAAGTGGATCAATAAAAGTATTTATTTTCAGCAACTTAGTTTTAACGCTTCACAGGTCATTCTTTCCAATAAATTTCACATTTGTATACTCCCATTTTTTTGAATTTTGAAGGAGATCTTCCATCAATTTAAGGCCTCTTTCAGCAATGATGTTTGTTCTTGGAATATGAACTACACCATCTTCATTGCTTCAGTGCTTCATAAAGCACTTTAAAGCAGCTGTACACTTAATTTCAGTCAATGTATCAAGCATATAGTCATATGATTTATCATCAAATAATTGTTTGCTAAACCAAAGTTTTTTCCATTGATTTGCAATATAAGTTGTTGCTCTTTCAAGCTCACACCTCCATGTTGGTATTAGAAAATAGGCAAGAAGAACATATGACGCTGTAGAGTTCTATCTACCAATGTGCCATTTAATTTTTGGTAACTTTTTCTGATTCTTGAAGTAACTAAAAGCTTTACATAACTCATAAAGGAATTTGAAGTCATCTCGCCATCCTAAGTTTATGTAATGATTAGGCTCAGCTTCATATGTATAATTTTTTTGAAGATTTTCATAATTTTCGATTAAATCCTTCACAAATTTATAATCAAAACCAGGACTTGTTGATTTATAATTTACAAAATGATCTAAAACGTGTTTTAAAAGGAGATCCAGTATATGATGCTGACATCCTAAATATTGTGGTTTAGTAAAGCCTCTGGTTTCCATTTCATTTTGTTTTTTTAAAACTATACCATTTAATCTTCCTGTGTTTACTGCTGTTGTGTCACATAATCATTGAAATACATTTCCATGCATCAAAATCATTTAGCAATTTTTTAAACGCTTCAAAAACATCATTGGATTTTCCACTTTCACATTTAACAATTCCTAAGTTAATTTTCCTTTGCTCATTTTGAAGTATCACAACTTGGTATTCAGTCTTGTTTAATTTCTTTCCATCAAAATGTAGGCAGAATTGTTCTTCTTGTACCATTTTAGCAACAATTTTCTTCATGCTTTGCCCTTGCCTTATAGTTGATCTCCATATACCTGTCTGACTTGGAGTTTCTATTTCAATACCTTTTTCAAATAACTTTTTACAGATTCTAGCTGATTTATTTGTACTTAAAGATTCAGTTATCACAAGATTAGAGGCTAACTTTGTTCTATTATATATTCTCTTTCTTGATTTTTTTTAATTCCACTGGTTCATAATTGTCTTGTGAATCTAAATCTGAACCACTTTCTTCTGATGCAATTGAACTGCTAACTGGACAATTATTTGCTTTGCTTGTAGAAGTTGTATCTTTTGCATTACAAACTCTGACTTTTGAAGGATGTAATGACACTTGTGTATTAGTACTGTGACCAACTTCTCCTGAACTTAATAATTGTATGTTATAAAATTTTTTATCTTCCAGACTAAGCCATATGCCCTTAATATTGGTGATATCAAAAAGATCTCGAAAAACAGAGCATTCTTTCTTTTTGCCAGGCTTTTTAAGATACTTGTCATGTTTTTCTATAACCTTTTCAATTTTTCTTCCAACTGATTTTTTAGAAATACTTTGAAAGTTGAGTTTGTTCCATAATTTACTTATTTTGACAGAAATTAACTTTACTCTTTCTTTTCTGCTTTTTTCAATTGATGCCAGTTAGTAATAACGTCCAATAATAAAAGTTTTTTTTAGCATTCTATTAAATGAATTCAATGGTTTTTCAATAAAGGGTAGACCAATTCTTGATGTTATACGTTCTTCAAACGAAACTAAATTATTTGCCCATACTCTTGAATATTTGTCAACAACAGTTTTGCTATATTTATTTGACATATTAGAAAAATCTAAAATGCATGGATAATATATGTTAGTAATGTTCTATGTTTTAATACTATTTTAATAAAAATACTTTTCTTTAAAAAATTACTGTATAAGTATAAAATTAATTAAAAAAGACATTGAAATGGGTAAAGACAAAAGAAATGAGTAAAACATAAAACGCATTATTATTAACTATTTTCTGAATTTGTGTAATATTTTAGTTCAGACCAACATATTACACAAGCGCATAAAATAGTTTTTACTTAGGTGTGTTTTATGATTTATAGTGAATTTAAAAATCAAATACTTCCATAATAGTCATAAAAACAACAATATTTTTATAGCATAACTTAATTGTGGGTGGGGGACATTTTTTAACTATATTCAATATTACTATGAAATTTTAATATTAACTATCAATTTCTCAGGTTTTAAAACTATGGCCAATTAAAACTGTGACTAAAGTTAAAAAAATCATAACCCTAACAAACAGCCTTTATCATTTCACTGTTTATTTCTATTTCGTGAACCTTCAATTTGTTTGACACCATAAAATCTTTGATAGTGCGACGAGATATAAGTGACTTTTCTTTCATGTTTTCACTGAGCATATTACTGTTAATACTGAAACCTCTCTCAATTGATACTTTCCCATGACATAACGTAAAAATAAATATCAAAACTTTTGACAAAACCTTGCAATCTACACCAACTTTAATGGTTTCAAAATAAAACTTGTTTAAACAATTTCCAGCGTGAAAATTTTTAAATGCAGGTAAAAAAGTAGATGAGCTTTCCTCTAACAACTTTGAAAATTGCATGAAAGCTTGATCACATTCATTTGAAGTAATATGTGAGCAAGAAAGAATTAGATGTAGTAGTTCAAAAATTCAAAAACTTGACTTCATTTAAAAGTGAAATCAAAAATTTGATTTCACTATTTAGTGAAATCAAATTTTTGAAGTTGCCTGCCATTGATGATGCTGCTAAGGATATCTTGTTTTATAATTAAACTGATTAAACTTTTAACAGTTGAGAACAAATCTTCAAAAAGAAAGGGAATCATTGGGGCATCGGTTTGATATCTCAGTAAGATTCTCTGCAACAAACTTGCAATATAACCAAAAAACCTCAATTTAGTCAAAGTTAACTCGTCTTTTGTTGCCCCTAACACTGTGTCATAGCTCTTTCATTTTGGTTGCTTATTTTTAGGGAGAGTCTCCTAATACTTGGTTATTATTTTAACATTCTTCCAAATTAAACAAAGTCTATCTGCAACTTTTTGGTCTTCAACCCAGCATGTTGAGCAAAATGCATAAGGAAAACTCTCACATTCAGTAACAGTTACACAAAGCTCTTCTAGCTGGAAAATCATGAAAAAGGTTGCATGATGCTTTTATTACCTTCCCTATATTCTATTCCGCAGATTGAAAACCTGATTTCAAAGCCCCATGTATTACATGAAGGTTACAACTCCCAATGTTAAGAAGTTTATGTAGCTCTTGTTCATCACGCTTCTTTTCAAGAAGATTAAGAAGGGATCAGTTCACATTTGGACCATCCATACATAGTTGAGTCAGATTTATGCTATTAATCATTGATAAAAATGTAGTAATACTTTCAAGCAAATCTTTTGCTGTGGGGTGACCTAAAAATTTAGAGTCAAAGTATCTGGATTCAACATGATTTAGATCGCTGCTCCAAAATTGAATATTTAGATCCAATTGACAATTTTGGAAAAAATCGTTCAGGCCTTTATCAAATGAAACAGTGTAATAAGGATATTTTTTTATATTTTCAGTTAAATGTCTGTGAAAATAAGGCCGAAGACCAAAATTAATTATATAACCAAGTTTTGTTCTACCCATTTCATAAGATTTAGCAGTAATGCTATCAGAGAACATTTTCTGATAAAGTAAGCCATTTTCATTACACGAATTTAATGAGAAATTATTCTTTACTGCATTTAAAACAGAATAGATTTCTGCACAACTTTTATCACATTGATCTACTGCAAGAATTGATTGTTTTTTAGATGTAGACTGTGCAGGCATTAAACAGCTATGATATTGGCTTTGATTTCTGTGCATGTTTTTTGCCATCCATGTGACTGTATTTGATAAATTAAATTCAACTTGGCATTTTTTGCACATGGTTGACTTTTTATCACCTCCTATTACCAGCCATTTTTCAAGCAAAGACATCGCTTAACCATTCTTCTTTGAAATACATTGCCATTTTAAATTTTAAAAATTTGTACTATTCTAAAAAAAGAGTTCTAAAATTTTCTAAAATAATTTTAAATATTCTAAAAAAAGAGTTCTAAAATTCTAAAAAAAATTTGTACTATTCTGGAAAAGGAATATTTTTATTGGAAAACATATCAAAGCATTAAATAAAAATTAAAAAGTTCCCTGATTTTCTCTGATTTTTTCCTAAATCAACTATTTCCCCCTGATTTTCCCTGCTTGTATCTAAATTTCCCTGAATTTCCCTGATTTCCCTGATTTGGTGGCAACCCTGCATGTGGTGTATTTGTTGATTTACAGAAAGCGTTTGATACAGTCAACTTTGAAAAAATTAGAATATTATGGGATCAGGGGTGTACTTCTTCAATGGTTTACTACATATTTAAACAATAGAACACAATTTGTTTCTATTAATGACTCAACATCTACCCTTGTAAAATGTTCTAACGGTGTTCTTCAGGGTTCAGTATTGGGGCCACTGCTTTTCCTTCTTTATATTAATGATCTTTATACATAGATTAAGTTTGCTACTGTTTACCACTTTGCTGATGATACTAATCTAATGCTAAGTAATAAATCCCTTAAAAAAATTAACAAACACATTAACCACGATCTTGCCAATCTAGTTCAGTGGCTTTGCTCCGACAAACTTTTTCTAAAATCTAATAAAACTGAACTCATTATCTTTAAATCAAATAAAACAAAAATCTATAGACATATGAACTTTAGATTAAGTGGCAAAAAATTGAACCTGTTAACTAAATTAAATATCTTGGTATAAAAATTGATTCAAATCTTTCGTTTTTATCTCACTGTAAAAACTTAGCAATGAAACTAAGTAGATCTAATGGCATGTTGGCCAAAATTTGCCATTATGTTAATCTTGAGATACTCTTGAACATATACCATACTATTTTTGGCTCACATCTTAGATATGCATGCCAAGAATGGGGGCAGTCCCATCAACAAGCTCTTATTAGGTTATCCCACCTCCAAAATAAGGCTTCAAAAATAATTTATTTTCAGAATAATAAATTTAATCCTAATGTGCTCTACCTAACTTCTAAAGTATTAAAATTATGTGACTATATTCAACTTTTAAACTGTCAATTTGTCTGGAACCACCAACACAATAATCTGCCTTTAACTTTCATTAATTTCTTTTCCAAAAGTGCCAACACTCGTTATCACCTTCGTTCTAACAGTAATTTAAACATGTCTGTCTCTAAACACTGCTCTCATAATTATGAACATAAATCTATAAAATATCCAAGCATTAAAACTTGGAACAACCTTCTTTATGAACTAAAATCTCTTAATTCATTCTCAACCTTTAAAACCAGTTTATTCTACTTTTTATTCAAAAAATATAGTTAATGTGTATAATTTCTATAATCAATTTTTGTTGTCTTTAGTATTGTTTTTTTTTAATTTCAATTATACATTTTGTTGTCATTACTATTGCTTATTGTTATTTTTATAAATATTTACGTTTGTTTATAACTACTTTTAACTATTATTACTAATATTAATATTGTTGTTATTATTATTGTTATTATTAGTATTATTATTTTTATCAACATCATTATTTTTATGTTATAAAGTTTATTATTGCTACTATATATTGTGAAAATTAGTATTATATTTTTTATTAATTATTTTATTAAATTTAGTATTATATTATTTATTAGATATTGTTAACATTAGTAGGTGTTTACTTTATATTAGTAAATTTACTATTTGTAAACATCCTTATATATATATATATATATATATATATATATATATATATATATATATATATATATATATATATGTACATATATATATATATATATATATATATATATATATATATATATATATATATATATATATGTATATATATATATATATATATATATATATATATATATATATATATATATATATATATCTACTATATATATAAAGGGCAATGTGTGTTTGTGTGTGTGTTTGTTTGTTCTCTATAGAAATCCAAACCGCCGGACCAATCTCGATGAAATTTGGCATGGGGGTAGTCCTCGAGGGGGAGAAGGTTCTTAGCTGGGTTTTGACCCCGTACCCCGACCCCCGGGGTCAGGGGGGCCGAAAAATGGGATCCAGTGTGGCTCTGCAGCCTCAGCCGTGCAATTTGGCAAAACCTAAAAGCTTCCTACCTGTGGAGGAGTGTCAGAACACTTCATTTGACAACAAACATGAGGGTAAAGTTGTCTGGTGATCTGTCAGCAGGAGCCTTTTCCAATCAGCTCCTTGCCTTGGGCAATGGTGAGGCACCAGTTGATGTGCAGACAGGGCTCATTAAATTCCCTGCCAACTTTTGCACACTGGTGGATTCTGCAGAGGAACTCATTGTCAAGGTGTTTCCCAACATCCAGCAGAGTTTCACCAGACATGACTGGATCTGTGAGAGAGCTATTCTGGCTCCCAAAAATGAGTCTGTCACCAAGATCAATATGCAGATCCAGAAAATGCTCCCAGGCAATGAAAAGTCCTACAACTCCATTGACATGGTTATGGACCCCAGTGAAGCTGTCAACTATCCAACAGAATTTCTGAACTCTTTAGAACCATCTGGATGTCCTCCTCACATTCTTCACCTGAAAGTTGGAGCACCAATCATTCTCCTTCGCAACCTCGACAGTCCTAAGCTCTGCAATGGAACTCAACTCATCATCAAAGCTATCCTTTCAAACTTGATTGAAGCAACTATACTGACTGGATGTGGCAAAGGTGAGAATGTCTTCATTCCAAGGATTACAATGATTCCAAATGACCTCCCATTCAGTTTCAAGCGCCTCCAGTTTCCAGTCAGGCTGGCTTTTGCCATGACCATTAACAAAGCGCAGGGACAGTCACTCAAAGTGGCTGGCATCAATTTGGAACAGCCCTGCTTTTCTCACGGCCAGCTCTATGTTGCATGCTCCAGAGTTGGATCTCCACGAAATCTTTTCATTTTGACTCCAGAAGAAAAAACCAAGAACATTGTCTATCAGAAGGCTCTTCAGTGAAAGAAATCCTCTTTAAAGAAGTCCTATTAAAAGAAAACAATAACAATCCAATGTGAAGAAATTACCCATGATTTAACTTTTGTAACATGTTCAACTTTTTTTTCCAGTGTGAGAGAACAATTTAATTGAAAAATTTGAGTAAATGTTCTTTTGGAAATTCTTAATTTGTTGTTTTTAAGTGGAAAATAAACAAAATGTCTTTTTCTTCCTTAATGTCTTTCAATTATTTCATAGCTTCAACCAACAGGGTCACATTTTGTGGGATTATTGTGCAACACTAAAAAATATTGCACAATCTTACTGTGCATAGCCCAAAGTATAACAAAGTTCCAGATGCTCATTTACTTTTAAATATTGGCCCGGGCAACGCCGGGTAACTCCAGCTAGTATATATATATATATATATATATATATATATATATATATATATATATATATATATATATATATATATATATATATATATATATACATATATATATATACAGTTATGGCCATTGAAATTCGACCACCAGTATCATTTTACTTAAAACTAGTTTAATGTAGTAATAAACAATTGTATTATAGCAATAAAAGAATAACAGTAACAATTAATGATTATAATGTAACATATCGTACATATTCAATGTTTTTAATATTTAGTGGCACCACCATGTCCTTTTAAGACTGCATTAATGCAATCTGGCATTGAATCCACGAGAGCCTGACAATATTCTGGCGTTATTTCAGTAATCCAAGCTTGACGAATTTCGTGCGCTAGATCGTCCAGTGATGTAGGATTAGTTCTGGATACTGCTGACTTTAACTTGACCCAGCAATTTTCGATTGGGTTCAAGTCTGGGGATGATTCCGGCCAAGGACCCAGAACCTGAACGTTATGATCGTCTAACCAAGATTTTACAAGACGAGATTGGTGACACAGTGCACCATCATGCTGGAATATTTTGCAACGACGAATTTCCATCAAATTTGGAACCTTTTCTTGAAGGATTTTTAGATATTGTTGGGAGTTAACAGTCTGTCCCTTCTGCATTAAATAAATACCACATCGACCAGATGAAGCTATTGCGCCCACACCATAATTGAAGGACATTGCTTGACAGCTGGTACGGTATACCTTGCATTAAAATGCTGATTAGGTGGGCGCCATTTGGTTATTGACCAGTGTCTGTGAGCTCTACAAAATGCGATCCTATCACGGATGTTCTTTAAAGACAGTCGCGGTTTGAGGGCTGGACGACGAGAACGTAGACCTGCATCTTTCAATAAACGTCTTCTAATTGTTCGAGTGCTGACTATAACGTCATTAGGTAGATCTGCCTTGATTTGTGTGCTGGATATTGTTGGATCTCTCATAGCAGCCCTGCGTATCATATTGTCTGTTTGTTTGCTAGTAATTCTAGCTTTACCAAAACGTTTTCTGGGCGCAGTGGATCCCGTGTCTTTGATTAGTTGTATAATATCATGAACAGTAGATTTTGGCATTCGCAATTTTGCTGATATCTGACACTCACTTGCACCATCCTCCCATAAAAGTTTAATATTAGCACGAAGACCTTCCTTGTAGTCATAATTAAATAGTGACAGTTTAATGATAATCCATACCCTACAATGAGTTATATAGCTTAATAAATTTTACAGCGCAATAAAATAAACGCTAATGTGATTGGCTAAAAGCTAATTAACTAATCATTGATGTCAGGGAAGAAAATAAATTGATTATTCGCA
>NC_088929.1:5447500-5455000 GCF_038396675.1 Hydra vulgaris | reverse complement strand
AGCGGGTTTTGGCATTAGACAAAACCTTTTTACAATTGTTTCTAGCAGTAATAAACAGACGTCTGTTTTCTGGAGAATTGTTTTGCTGATAAATATGGAAGTAACAGTTTCGATTGGCAATCGCAGCAGCACAGTGTGAGGAAAACCATGGAGGAGAGTGAGGCTTGACCTGGAATCGTCGAGAGGGAATAAAAGATTCCATGCCAGCTTGAATCCACGAAGTTATGTAAGAAGCACATTTGTCGACAGGAAGTTGAAAGATTTCTACCCAAGGGCCATCACGAAGAAAATCACGGAAAGAATCCCAGTCAGCTTTACTGTAGTTGTAAGAGGTTCGATAATAGGGGTATTCAGGTGATGAAGAAGAATGAGATATTAGTTTTAAAGAGATCAAACTGTGATCAGAAGCACCTAAGGGTGAATGTGGAGAAACTGAGCACTGACTAGGATCAAAAACAAGACATAAGTCGAGTAGAGAAGGTAAATGTGGTAGTGGTGTAGTGGTAGAGCGCTCGCTTCATAAGCGAGAGGTTCCGAGTTCGATCCCCACCACGTCCCTGGTAGTACCGCGCTCAACTTGTTTCTCCGCGCAGCGGCCTTGTTCGTCAAGGTTCGTGTTTCGGAGTTATAGAGTTGAGAGAGGGTTATAACCACAATTAAGTAGCCTCCTCATCTGTAGTGGCCTTCTGGGCCTTGGGGAGGTGAAATAACAAAAAAAAAAAAAAAAAAAAATGATTAGGGTTGTCAGGAAAGCGAGAATATATATAGATATATATATATATATATATATATATATATATATATATATATATATATATATATATATATATATATATATATATATATATATGTATATATATATATATATATACAACCATTGTAATTAGGAAAAATAAGGTCAGCAATTTATTGCCAATCTCAAACTGTTAGAGGTCAGCATCAGGTCAGCAAAAAAAAATTGACACAAAGGGGTTACATAAAACATAGAAATAAGGTTGGCATTTTTTTGCTGATCGGAAACACTTTCAGGTTAGCATTGCCAGTCCTTTTTGTTGTTTTTTAACTCAAGTCTTAAGTTAAAAACAACCAAAAGGTCTTTATTGTATTTATCTTCTTGATCAGCTGCTACTTTTATTCATAACCATTTTTTTGCAAGAACGACTCTTTTGAGAATAAACAACTTTTTATAATTGCAAAATGTCAAATGATGGTGTCAGATGCTATGTTTTAATAACTTTAGTTTAATAAATCTTGTATCTCATTCAGAAGTAAAAATAAAACGTGTTTTATAGTCAGCATTAAATAACATTTAAATAGTTTCTTATAACTGTTTTAAATGGTTTAAATATTGTAGGACTTATGTTTTTACTCTTGCGTTTTTAAATAATATATTAAGTAAAAACAATTACTAGGAGATATTATTTAAATATTACTATGAGATATTATGTTTAAAAAATAGCAATTGCAAACTAATATACAAAAGATACAATTTTGTTCAAACACAAACCCCCCCCCCCCCTCGTCACTACCACTTAACTGCAATGCAACAGAGAAGGAGGTTAGAGGGATGTTTTAAGAATTTCAAAAAAAAATTTTATTGCAATTACGTTTTTTTAAGTTAATTCAAGCCCTGACCCATTTCTTTCCTTGCGCATCAATACTTTGGAATTCTATCCAATCTTTATGTTTTTCTTACTCGTACAGTTTAAAGCTTTAAAGGTGGGTAAAAAACAAAAACAACGGTTAGAACAACAAGTTACTATGCTCTTTAGGACTTTTTGGGAGGTGAATACAAATAAAATATTTTTATATAGTAGTCATGCTATTTCTTTAGCTTATCATTTCCCTTCAGGCATTTTTTTAGTTTTTGGTAGGTGCAAAAAACAAAAAAATCATAATACAAAAGAACATTTGCTTTCTTTGAGTTTAAAAACATTTGTAAACTTTGAACATTTGCAAATCTTTGAATAAATTTCAAGACAGTGTAAGAATGCCAAGATTTAAAAATATTTTAATAAACATGACAATTAGTTTCATTAAAAAATAAATATTATTAAAAATTTTATTTAAAACTTTAACCCTTCAGCTCATCTTTTTTTTCTCTTTTTTTAAGCTTAAAGTACTTACTTAGTATCTTGTTTCTAAGCAAAGCAACGTATTTGTTAAAACTCTAAATTTAGTTAATTGTTCACAAAGCAAAACAAAAACAAAATATACTAAAAACTAGTGCAGGGGGAGGGGATGTGATATTTAATAAGCACTCATAGTTTACCTTACCTTTTACAGATTTACAAATAAACCCATTTTTAACGTCACAATCATTGTCATTCCAACCAATATCATTTGTTTCCACACAATTCTCACCTCTTTCAGCATTGTTAGGACGTTTTGGTAACCAATTTAAGAACTGTGGATTTGTGTTATCCGACCACTTAAACTTACTATGCTCTTTAGGACTTTTTGGGAGGTGAATACAAATAAAATATTTTTATATAGTAGTCATGCTATTTCTTTAGCTTATCATTTCCCTTCAGGCATTTTTTTAGTTTTTGGTAGGTGCAAAAAACAAAAAAATCATAATACAAAAGAACATTTGCTTTCTTTGAGTTTAAAAACATTTGTAAACTTTGAACATTTGCAAATCTTTGAATAAATTTCAAGACAGTGTAAGAATGCCAAGATTTAAAAATATTTTAATAAACATGACAATTAGTTTCATTAAAAAATAAATATTATTAAAAATTTTATTTAAAACTTTAACCCTTCAGCTCATCTTTTTTTTCTCTTTTTTTAAGCTTAAAGTACTTACTTAGTATCTTGTTTCTAAGCAAAGCAACGTATTTGTTAAAACTCTAAATTTAGTTAATTGTTCACAAAGCAAAACAAAAACAAAATATACTAAAAACTAGTGCAGGGGGAGGGGATGTGATATTTAATAAGCACTCATAGTTTACCTTACCTTTTACAGATTTACAAATAAACCCATTTTTAACGTCACAATCATTGTCATTCCAACCAATATCATTTGTTTCCACACAATTCTCACCTCTTTCAGCATTGTTAGGACGTTTTGGTAACCAATTTAAGAACTGTGGATTTGTGTTATCCGACCACTTAAACTCTCTGTTATTGCAAGCATCATTTAGTCCTTTTATAAATAAATTTCACAATATAAATTATGTATATTTTTTTATCTTTAAACATATATAGCATATGTATAACTTGTTTAAGTCAAGACATAAAATGAAATGCCTACAAAAATACATACAAATACATACAAAAATACATTCAAAATACATTCAAAAATACATACAAAATAAATACAAAAATAAATACAACATACATACAAAAATACATATAAAGTATATACAAAAATAATCATCTTACCAATCCAGTAACTCTCTTTTTGCATGCTATCATTTTTAAGAATGTTTTTAATAAAAAAATTTTCCGTTTGATCCTCAATACTCAATATATTTGCACCCATGACTTGACATGATAAAGAGGCATCTCTCCAAGTTTTCCCATGCGAAGTTTTATTTTGGAAAATATAGCAATAGTTTCCATACTCTATCCAACCATTGTCACATCCATTGCTTACTAAAAGAACATTAAAAAAAAACTTTATTAGGCCATGAACAACTGCAATGAAGCTGTTTCAAGACACTCTCCATTCTGTTCAGAAGTTTGACCAACATGTCACATACTTTATTCTTTTAGATAAGTGGTCCTACAAAGATACTACCTCTAACATTTGCCTCAGACTGCTTCAGAAAAAGAGCTAGAGGTACTTAAGAGCACTCACTTTATCAAGAGCAGTTGAAAAACGTTTGGTAAGGCCTAACTTAAAGCACAGTTTTACATATATACTTTTTCAGGGTTTTATCAGCAATACAAGATTAGTTCTTTTTGCCATGTAGTGCCTTAGAATCATTAGCGTCCAAGAGGAAAATGGAAATATGTAAGTTTTGTGATATTGCCTTTAAAGCTCATGAGGAATAACACTATTTTAAAGCCTAAAAATGGCTTCCAACCCACAGACATACTTTTAGGCACTAAACAACATTTTGAAACTCATGAAGTCATCTTTAAGATGCACAGTGAGCCATCGGAATAGACAAACAATTGTTTTACAAAAAAATCAATTACCTGTCTAGCACCCTTTTAGGAGGAGCGGAAACAGGTAGCTAGGGGATGTGTAGTACTGGGGTAATGGACAAGATATCTGGATAAACGGATTAAGGCACATTGGTGTCTTAGAAATATTAAGGCAGGATACTCATACATAACTGACTACTTTTTCACAGTTTTCACGCACAATCAAGAACTTTCTTAAAAACACACAAACTATATTTAATTGCATACTTAATTTAAATAACCAGCTTGTTGTGCATGCCAAAAGCAGCAGTTCTAAACAAATAGATAAACTTTTTTCAAGTTAATTTATATTCTTTATTTAATTTTATTAATTAAATTATCCATTAAATGAACACAGAAGGCTTTTCATAAATATAAACACTTTATTTCATTTACGTTGGAAAAAAAATTTACAAATAATTACTTATTTGGCTAAAAAAATATTATTAATATCAGAACTAATAAAAATGCTTTACATCTGAAATCTGGACAGTTGTTAAGTTACTTGACAAGAGAAATTTAATATTTACAATTGAGTTTCTAGCGTTTTCCTTTGGATTCTTAAATGAAGAAAAATGAGATTACGATGCACTACTCCATGAAAACACCTCCACTGTACTCAAATTTGTACTCAAAATGTTCTTTCTTTATTATACATAATAATGTTTAATAAAGAAAGAACATTTGAATCATTTCTCTCCATGAATAAGATATCTTTTATAGACTATATGTATTGAACAAAGAAAATAAAGCAATATGCAAACACACTAAAGAAATATGTTAAAAAATTGATAGCCATATTTAGCGCTTCAATATGATGTAAACGATTCCAACCACTACACCAACCACTGCACCACTACACCAACCACTACACCACTACTGTAATATTGTTGAGGCTGTAATGATTAGACTGACTTTGACCTGACTATGTGACGGAGTGATGATTCTTTAATACATTTTGACAAAATCTGAAAAATTTGAACTTTTGATATATTGAATAGTTTATGTATTTCAACTACCAATTCTGAAAAACAACAAGGCATTTTTTAAAAGAAGCTGTATCCATTGAACCCTTTCATCCTTTTCTAGATAAAGGTAGAAACATAATATAGACAACTATTTTACAAGTTAACAGCGAGCAGAAAAACTGAAAAACACCACCACTGTTGGTAAAGTGCATGTAAAATGCAAAAATGTTGGTGAAAACATTAGATATATTTGTAAATTTATTGCATGATGTCAAAAAGGTACAAAAAAAACATTTTACTTTCATTCATGCACCAGACAAACAGTATAAGCATAAAGGAAAGAGTGAAGTTATTGAATATTACAGTAAATTGAAATCTGTGGTTGAATACACAAGTTCGCACATACCCCAATAAAGCATGAAAACTAGATTTTGTAATTCCTATTGATGCAGCATTTGTCTTTAAAGTTATGAAATCAAGATAGTTTTTATTATTTATTTAAGCAAAAATTGGCAAACAAAATATACATTGCTGTCATCTTATAGAGATCAAAAAATTTTCATTTAAAATATTTCAATTGAAAGCAGTTAAAAGAGGTGTAATTCTGATTGGTGTATTAAAGTCATGAGGCATGAAACAACTTTAATATCTACCCAAGTAATCAAATTTCAGTGCAGTGTTAGCAAAATTTTTGTGCAAAAACATTGTAGAAAAAACTTTTAAAAAAAAAACTTGTAAAAACATTGTAAAAAAAAATTGCAGGAAATTAAATGCATGGTTTATTTACCTAGACTTTCTCTGTTTTCTTATTTAATATTTGTAATAAAACCAGAGATGTAGTCAAGACAGTAAAGGTCATGACCAAGACTAAGACAAAGACATTTGGGCTCAAGACCAAGACTCAAGATGTCAAGACCAATACCAAGACAACAAAGAGTCATCCCAAGAGCCGGATAAAGACTTGACAAAAATTTCACAATATCAAGACTTGATATTGTGAAATGATTCCTTAGCTGATGTATCATTTTACCATTTATACTTATTACTCTAAAATAAAACATAATTACAAATAATATAATTATGTTATTGCAAATTGTGCAGTGCACTGTTGAAGTCTACAAAAGATAACTTTAATAATAACAGAAAACTGACAGCTTTCTTTTATTGTTAAAAACATGTATCAATAAGAAATGATGTAAGATCATCACACTGTAAAACTAAGAATAGCATACATATAGCAGATATACTTTTTTTTTTTTTGTAACAATATTAGCTACATACTGTATTTAGGAAAAAATATAAAAGTAAAAGTTAACATAATTTATTTAACTACTTTATGTAAGAAGTGAAACAACTATGTTTCATTTTATCTCATATCTTATACAACACATTAATCTTGAAAGTCTCATTTGAATAATCTCATTTGAAGCTTTTATTTCTTCTTGTTAATTTTTAATCAAACATCATTCTACCCCATAGTTTGAATATCAACTAATCTTCTCAACTATATTATTGATTTTTATGATAATCTTTTTTCTAAAGTGGCTCTATTTGCTGACTATATATTTTAGTCTTGACAAAAATTTATCACTTTTAAACAGCATATTTTGAAATTTAAATATGATGCCTATTAAAAGGCAGCTAATCTTAAATCTAAACTTTCTTCTATGACGATTTGGGACTAGCAATGAAAGCAGATCTTTAAACAAAACAAAACTAAGTTGCTCACTGCTAAAAATCATCAAAATATTGTTGATATTCCTTTTATGAATAGCAACACTGTTATTAAGTTCTCAACCGTATGTGTTCTTGGATTATCTTTCACAACTGACTCTCATGGAAACCATGTATACAATTTGTTGCTAAGTTAACATCTACTAAGTATGCTTCCCTTTAATGCGGTCACCAATTTTTTCGTCCTAATTTTATTCTCTCTATAAAATTCATTTGTTTTAGTATTGAATACTGTTTTCACTTTTGAGTTGGTTTTTTCATTAAGACAGAGTCCGAAATTGTGATGTAAATATTGTGATGTAAATATTGTGATGTAAATATTGTGATGTAAATATTGTTGGATAATCTCTAGCTGTCAAGCTTGAGATTATCCAACAATATTTACATAAATCATTTAAATTGTTTTTCTTAGTAAAAAATTTGAATTAATGAACCTACTTTCAATAGAAGTCTGGAAGTCTCTATATATTCAATCTTTCGCTTATTTTATAAACTCTAACAAATTTTTTATGAACTCTAAACTTGAAAAAATTGTAGAACAAAAGTAAACTCTGCTATCATATTTGCCTAAATTAAAAAGATAACAAATGTATGTTATAATCAATGTGCTGTTATTAACTGTTGATAGATCTGTTATTGAAGCAAAGATGTAATTCATATA
>NC_088929.1:5395000-5442500 GCF_038396675.1 Hydra vulgaris | reverse complement strand
TTTTGCTCCTGCACTAACTGGTAAAAATTCTCTTAAGTTTTCTTTTAACGACTTTATTGTTGCATCAATATTTCTTCATACTTGAATATAATCTAGACCGGGTGTTTGTACGTAATCAAATAGAGTAGTAGTAAACTTAAATATTTGCAACTTGAAACATCATTGCTGTTAATACTGTTTCATACAGTATTAACAGCAATGAAGTACAGCTTAAAATTTACTAGGTAAGTTGACCTAGTAAATTTTGAGCTGTACTTCTTATGCTGTTTGAAAAATCATTAGTAATAAAAATTTCATAAAGTGCAAATACAATTTGCACATACACAAATTGCTTTTGATCATCATTCTTGTTTTTTCATTTCACATATTGATACGACCAAATATCTTAATAACCGCATCATTTTGAGACTACCATCGAGTTTTACCAATATTTATTAAATGTGACGGACAACTGGGATTATTCAGATTTTCATAAATATTGAGTCTTTTATAAGATTCTTTGAAAAAAATAAATAATTCTTGAAGAAGTCCAAAAAAAGAAATAACTGTAACTGAACAAGAAGTAGTTTGTTGTAAAACTTGATTTAACACATGAGTGTAGCACCATGTATAAATATGCCTTGGGAGAACTTCCTTGAGTTTTGCTTAACCTCCTTTATATTGACCATTCATATTGGCAGCATCATCAAAAGCATCTGCTACACAATTATCTAAGCTAATATTCATAGAATTTAACGTTAATTTTAATAAATCAAATAAATCCTACCCTGAAGATAACATCAATTTGTTTAATGCTGCAACTCATCCCACAACCTCAATTATAGCCTTGGTGGGTATATATATCCATAGTTGTATCCATAGTAGTTAAGTAAATACCAGCTGAATTTACTTATTCAGATATTTTTAATAATAATAATTTACAAATAGTTTGAATAATGTTTGTTACAGTTGTAGGACTTAAAAAAGTAAACAAATTTTCTCCACCCTTTTTCCCATTTTTTGCTCGTTTTTCACTTTCTACTATTGCCTTAGTAATGTATTTAAATCAATATTAGACTTTGCTATTAATAAAACAATTTTTAAAAAGTTTCCACGGTTAACATCTGTATTACTAAAATTATATGCTGCCTCATAATAAATCCTCTGAACGGCAATCCTTGTGATTATAGTTATAGATTCAGCTACTTTTCTTCTCTTGATTACTTCATGTTCTCTTTGACTCCTCTGAACTCTGTTAAATAATCCGTCGACACTTTGTCCCCAACTATCATTCATATAACATTTTGATGCTTCACTGTGGTTTTTTGACTCTTTGTGATCTTTTAAGCGTTTATACACATGGATCCAGTTTTCAAAACCCTCAACACTTGTGAAAACCGACTTTTAAGAAGAATAAACCAAACACATAGAACAAAAAAAAGAATTATGTTCGTAACTAAAACTTAACCAATTGCTTTTAATTTTTTTAACATAATTTGCTTTGGAAGTATTAAACGGTAATTGAGTGCCATCATTTTTATTTCTGGATGGTGTGGATGAAATGATAAACATCTTTGAATATTTTGTTTTCCACTAGGCTTTATAAAATAGTTCAAGTTAATTTTATTGACAATATCTATGTGTGGCAGATCAGAAAGTTCAATTGTCTTTGAAGGTTCACATTCACTATACTGGGATAAAGTTGTTGTTGATAATGAGCGTACCAGTTGACTTAATAATTCTGTTTGTTTACAATTATCAGGTAATATTTTTTTTTTATTTTTTTTTTGTAATTTATTTTCCAGAATAATATGAACAAGGTAAATTTACAATGAATATATTACTGGTAGGACTTCCAGAAAATCACATGATCTTATCATGAAGCCCTTTACAATCTATATATAAAAAAGTCGTACATTAAAAAATTACATATGCGTTATAATACTCTTCAGATGTTAAGCAAGTTTTAACATAATATTTTATAATATAGGTATATAACATTCTCAATATTGAATATTATAATATAAAGTATTCAATATATGTTTTATAAATTATATTCTTCATACAGTAAACAAAAATAATGTATTAAATCATATTAACTTGAAATACTAAAAATAGATGAATATATTTTGTGTTGAAAATATATTTCCAGAGTCTGTTGAAGTTTGTGTATCAGTTGAAATAGATGTAGAAGGTGAAAAAAAACAATGTATTGAATCAATATTGGATGTTTTATGTGATTTTATCTTGTGATTTTATCTAACTTGTGGTTTTATCGGCGAATCGGGTACAACTTTTTCAGAAATACATTCAATTTCATTTGACGCTAGATTAATTTGCCTAGTGAAATTCTGACTTAAAATAGTTTACGGAAAAAAAGTATCAGTTTTTTGGATTTAAAAGTAAATTCATTAAGATGTTTTTTGTTATACTCTTTTCTTTAAGCAAGCCACTTTTATGGTTTTTTTTCTTTTGATTATTCTGTTCTAAAAAAACTATAAAATTTTTAATTTAAAAAAATGTAAAAATATATTAAACGTTTAAAAAACGTGTAAAAAAAAATCAATAATAGAATACGATTGTAATACAAAGTTCTGGTTCATTGGTGATAATAATATATTAATATGTTATTTCGATCTGATGGAAGTGGCTGTCCATTAATTACGTTAACAAAATAGGGGAGGAGGATCTGAAAATTTTTGACAATTTTTGACAAGGGGGAGGGGGTGGTCAAGAAAATTTGACGTCAACAACTTAACTTATTTAAATAAATTTAGTTACTTTGTTACTAGTCATGCATAATTACTTAGTTACTAGTCATGCATACTGGCCGATAAAAAAGAAATCAAAACGAAAGTATTACATACCAGGATCAGACGGCCTGCCACTTGCAATCGAAGTTGCTCAGTTAGAGAGAGATCTTGGAGTTCTTATCTTAAATGATCTTAAAAGTAATGCTCAAGTTTTAGCAGCAGCGGTGAACGCCAACTGCTCCTTAGAGAGGCAGAAAAAAACTATTCGCAGCCGTAGTTTTTCACTGTGGAAAGAAGTGTACACAATGTATGTTCGCACTCACCTAAAGTACGCTATTCAAGCATGGTCATCTCATCATTAGGCAGACATAGAAGCGCAAGAAAAAATTTAAAACTGTGCTACAAAAACCATTCCTTAGATTAAGCATCGCACCACCGAGCAGCGAAGAGTCATGGTAGGTCTTACGACACTTGAAGAAAGAAGAATAAGAGGTGATTTAATTCCGATGTTCAAGTTCATGCATGGATTTAATGAATCAAACTTTCATGTATTATTCAATTGTCCTTCGTCGTCAAAGTATATTATGCTTGGTCATAATCAAAGACTTGCACAGCAAATAGTACTCAATTGCATGCAAAGAGAGAAATTTTGCACGAACCGTGTTGTGTTGCAGTGAAATACCCTGCCGCAAATAGTAACTGACGCGACTTCCGTCAACATTTTCAAAAATCGACTAGATGAACATTTATATTAGTTAAAAGAGAATTTTTAAACGATAACTGGAAATAAACTCTCTCAACATATGTTTCCAATATTTTATTATGTTCTTAAAGTACGGTACTTGCGTCGCAGATGTGCACAAGTATCTTAAGACTTAGTATAGAAGTGTCTGATGCAGCACATTTATGATTTTTCAAAAGTCTATAAATTTAGTACGGATTGTGGTAAATATTTTAAATTACTGACCACTAAAATTAACTAAACTAAACAAAATTAGGTTTGTAGTCTTGCGTTACATACTCACCCAACCTTTAGTATTTTAATGACATTTTTAATATTCTACTTTTTTAAACCGCGTTGTGCTTCAAAAAAAACCTGACACATACACAACTAAATAAGCACACGCGAGATTTTTATTCGTAACACAATTACTTTTTCAAAGTTTGTTTATGTTGGCCTGATTTAAAAACAAATAAAGATTTATGTAAGTAATAATTTACAGTATATTATTTAAATGTTTATACCAGAAGCGGTATAAACGTTTAATGACCCTGGTATAAATATTTAATGCTAAAATTTCAATGTTATAATGCGACTCTCCAGCTCCAAAAACTACTATCTCCGTGCACAAATACTATTATAATATTGAAAACAAGATGTTATTAGCTCTTTAAAAACTGGAAAATTTTTATAAATTATAAACTTTGGATCTTCCGTCTTAAAAGATTGCTAACCCCGTGTTTATACAAAATATCAAATGCATTATTTTGTCATGAGAGACTCTATTAGAATTGGTTTGCTTTCAATGTGGAATTGGATTAGGTCTAAAGTTAAAGTAAGGAGGATTGGCACATTCACGTTTTGTGACTCTGCACTGTACATAAATTATGATAAGAATATTATGATAAATATTTAACATTATCTAGGACTAGGTCTGTTTACGGGCACGTTGGTTACAACCGTTATCCCAAATTACCTAAACGCTAACATTATCCATACAAAAACGATATATATATAAATATATATATATATATATATATATATATATATATATATATATATATATATATATATATATATATATATATATATATATATATATATATATATATATATATATATATAAGGTTTGCAATTATAATTAATAATTATTAATCGTAATATAATAACTTAAAAATATAAACTTATTTGTAAAAGAAGATCTTGAAGATCTTATTTAAAATTTCAATAGTTACGATTTCTTTATCATAATAAGAATTACGGAAAACATCGAGGAATACTCTCCTCCATCGAGGAATACTCTCCTCTATCAAAGTTTCAATTTTTTTTTTGTTCTTTTAAATTCCATAACTGGAATGGTTTTTTTTACAGTTCTTCGATAAGTTGAGTGAATTTATTTTTTTTTTATCTTCTATCATGCACTGAAAGAAGTTTATACCAATTGTGTTGCATGTAGTAATCACTTTTATTTCTAATCATTTTAATTTTAAACACTTTTTCTATAAGTTGTAAACTACTACTTTTGCTACTATTTAAAAACGTTAAATTTTTTTTCATATTTTTTTTATTTTATATAAGAAAGGGAGGGGGGAGGTGTAAATTAATTGTTGACGTAATTTTATAGAGGGTTCTCTGAAAGTTTGACAAGTTGTTGACAAGGGGGAAAGGGGAGATAAAAATTGCCGAAAAATTGTTGACGTAATTAATGAACAACCCCGAATGAAGTAAGAAAAGTTTGTTTTAGCCATCTTGACTGTTTTAAAGATAATTCAAGTCTGTTAGGAATATTTGACTGCTCTGAAACTTTTATAGAAACACAAAAAGATTTAGAACTGCAAAGTACAACGTGGCCTGAATACAAGTACCACAATACAATTAAATTCCATGTATCAGTTAATTCTAGTTCTTTCATAAATTTTGATATAAAGGCATATACTGGAAAAATGTTGAATAAGGCAATAACATTGGATTGTAGCTACTTTACTAAATTCCATTCTTATACATCAATTATGGCTGATGAAGGTTTTAATATTGTTAGTGAGTGTTCTGCTTATAGAATTACCTTTATTTCCCCACCTGGCAAGCAAGTAACTTCTCAAATGATACTAGAAGAAGAAGTAAAAACAAGTAATATTGCTAAACTTAGAATTCTTATTAAACAGATAATTAGAAGAATGAAAACTTTTCAAATTATTGGACAAGAATTTTCTATATCACTTCTTCACAGTTTTAATGGCATCTTAAGTTGTACAGCGCTTTCAAATTTTTAATGTTTCATCATGAAATAATACTATTTTATGATAAAACATTACAGGGTTATTCCATAATTAAAACCACTTTATTCCATAATTAAAACCACTTTATTTCATAATTAAAATCACTTTATTCCATAATTAAAACCACTTTATTTTAAAATACATAAACTTAAAAAAACTGCCCAACCCAGTGGACACAGGGCGTAAAAAAGACGTCTTTTAAACGTTTTTTAAACGTTACAAACGTCTTTTGAACGTTCAAAAGACGTCTTATTTAGGTCCTGTGCCCACTGGGAAGTATGGCAAAAGATAGACCCGAATTGAAATTACTAACGAAACGATTAAAAATGTTAAAAGATATTTAGATCTTGAAAAATCTAATAAAATAATCTAAGAATTAACCAACTTATCCTACAGCTGTGTATGTAAATTAATTTAAAAAATTAATGATGGCTTAACAGATAAAGAAATATTAGGTGCCAAAGAGGGCCAAAATTTAAGGATAATAAAAAATGAAATAACCACATATTTAAATAATGACATTAGTTATGTTCAGCAAGAAATTGTAGAAAATTTAAATAATATCGGAATCAATCGCTCACAAAGTTATGTAAGTAAAATTTTTAAAAAAAAGGTATATACTAGAAAGAGACTAACTAAGTACTAATTGAAGGAAATTCTCCAAGAATTTTAGACGCCTGGCAATTATTTGCAAGAGAGTTAGCAAACTATAATTATGACCAATTAGAATTTTTAGATGAAACAGGTTTTAACCTGTACACCACTACTAATTATGGATATTCATTGGTAAATCAAAAAGCATGTCACTGTCTCAGCCAGCAAAGGTGTAAATATTAGCTTAATGGTGGTTATTAATATTGATGAAATAGTTTCTTATGAGTTAAGTGATGGTGCTTATAGTTCAGAAAGATTTAAAAATCTTATTACACAAAATCTTATTCCATATTTCAGAAGCAATCCAAATCACGTTCTTATCATGGATAATAGTAAATTTCATTACAGCAGAGATGTGTTGAGACTATTAAATGAAAATCGGATTATATACAAGTTTTTACCTCCCTATTCTCCCCGATTAAATCCCATAGAGGAAGTTTTTGGTGAAATAAAAACAATTCATAAGAAAATGAAACCATTGGCAAAAACAAGAAACACGATAAAAGAGCGCGTTTGCTATCTACGAGACACCCGATCAGGTAGTTTAGCTATTTTTTACGAGCATCTTAAGCAATATTTATTGTTGGTGTTGTCAAGAAATTCTTTCATTTAAAAATAAATATTGAACTTGAAAAAAGTTGTGGAAAATGTTTTTAATAATTTTTCATAATTTATTTGTTTTATTTAATAAAGTATTTATAATCTTGTAATAAAATGGCTTTAATTATGGAATAAAGTGATTTTAGTTATGGAACAAAGTGATTTTAATTATGGAATATAGTAGTTTTAATTATGGAATATAGTGGTTATAATTATGAAATAAAGTGGTTTAGATTGTGGAATAAAGTGGCTTTAATTATGGAATAACCATGCATTTAATCATTGTTTCAAAGTATAAATTTATATATATATATATATATATATATATATATATATATATATATATATATATATATATATATATATATATATATATATATATATATATATATATATATTTTAAAAAAACTTTTTATGGATTAATTTCTATTTGTTAAAAATATATTTATTTTTACGATATTAAGAGGGAATATTGATACCCTCTTTATCAAGTATATTAAAAAGCGTTCTAAAAAAATTTATCATTAGTAATTATACTATTAGTAATTAATCATTAGTAATTATACTATTTGTAAACATCCTTGAATTGTAAAATCATGTAATTCAGAATATATTGATTGATTGATTGAAAAATAATATTATACAAAACCGTTTAAATTTACAAAACAATGTTTTTTGTAAGAGCTTCTTTTTAAGAGTTTTTTAAGAGAGTTTTTTGTGACGTAAGAATTTGAACATAGGTTTCCAAAATGAAGTCGTCGCACAATCGTCATCAACTCGGTTAAAACCATTGTTGCGAAAGGCACTTTCGTTGTGTTGTATTTCCAACGCTTCCCTAACTTTCCTATTAAAACTATTTATTCCTATTTTTAAGGTATTGCGACCATTCCCGTGGAAATTACCTTGGCAAATTTTGGAACGTTCAGCTACAGCTGAATTTTTCCCTTTACCTTGTTGGGCACTTGATTGATGCTGGCATATCCGAGACGATATCTTCAGTCCAGTTTCACCTACACAACATTTGCCACAAGAGCAGTCTAATTTGTAAACACCGGGATAGGAATTAACTAGTAGTGTAGGTTTATTTTTAGAACTAAATAGACTTTAATAAATAAACTTAAACACTGGTGCGTATCCTGCTTTTTTAAAAATTCTTCGTAACTAAGGACTGACTCCAGGGATCCAGGGTAAAGACACAAATCTTTTTGGAGACATTAGGAAATATTGATTTTTCGTGAGATCTTTATTGTTGTTAGCACTTTCTTTCATAGACTTAACTAGTTTTTCATGGCACGGATCACAATCTTTAATTAAAAGGAGTAATAGTCGTTTCTAATCCAAAAATTGTTAACAGGGTTAAAGAGTATCAAGGATCATCGAATACAATAACAAGGATTTTACTAAGCATGGATAAAAACTTAATTCTATGACAAAAAAGAACTTTACTTAGTACAAGGTAAATCGAGATATAAACTAGAAAAAGTGAATGGAGAGAGTTATTTTATTCAATAAATAAAAATATAAAAGTATATTAAAAAGTTAAGACTGACATTTACAAAGTAAAACGTGAAAATCTTCAAATAACACAATACCTGGTTATGATCTTTCTAAATATAGAATACTAGCATATTCACGACACTATTTAAGGCAATTAGATGTATTAGATGATGTTGTACATATAACAAAAAGAATATAACCTGAAGAAAAGAATATAACCTGATTTTGAACTTAGCAAAGAAATTAGTCAGCTTGCGGATTATATGGCTGAACTACCACAAGGCCACAGACTTGAGTCTGACGTACTTGTATTTACAAATGAAATGGCGCCGAAAATTGAGGAGTTGATAGAAACTAAAATTATGAAAGATGTATAAAAAGTTACAATATTTTAGTTGCTGAAATAGAAAAAACTGTATTAAACGAATTTTTTAAAACTACAAAACAGACTGTTTACCTTTGCTCGGAGGTAGCAGCTTTTCTTAATAAAAATATCAGTAAAGATTTCCTTAATACAGCCCCAGCAAAAATTAACGAGCTATCAACGAAGGTTCAGGTTGGCAATTTAGTCGTTGTAAATCAGTACACAATGGGTTTGCAAAAAATGCCCCATTCAGAGGTAAGTCATATTTAAAACGCTAAGATACATCCCTAAGCGTTACGTTATAAATGTAAGAAACTTAGATAACCGATGCTTTGAGTGGGATAATCTTAGCGCGCTATGCTCAACTAATTTTAACCCAAACCGCACATCAAAGTATACTGAACATTGAGGGGAGCTTAATTTTGATGGTATTGAATTTCCTGTTAAGGTAAGCGATATCGCTTAGTTTTAGCGTCAAAATCCAACACTTTTAGTAAACGTTTTTGGATGGGATAAGGGCCTATACCCTCTTTACATTAGAGATCAAAAAGGGATCGATATTGACCTTTTACTTATTCAAGAAGAGAAACCTCACTATGTCTGGATTAAAAATCTAGCAGGAATGGTTCATTATTTCAGTAAGTATAAAGCTGCAAAGCATCCTTGTCTTGGAATCGGAGAAAAGTCACAGCACACAAGGATAAAGAATTAACGCGGTTTTTAGAAATCCAGAAAAACTGGTTATGACTAATGTTGACAAAACTTTATTTGTGGAATCAACGGCTTGTTATATATGCAGAAAAAATCTTGGTAATGATAAAGTTCGTGACCACTGCCACATTACAGGAAAATACCGAGGCGCTGCTCACAATGAGTGCAATCATAAGCTCCGCATGAGTTCTGGTGTAACTAAGGTTCCAATAATGTTCCATAATCTGAGAGGTTACGACATTCATTTGATCATGCAAACTCTAAATAAAGTTGATGGATGCATAATTAGCTGCATTTCAAACACTCTTAAGAAATACATGACGTTTAGTTTAGATTAATTGCAATTCATTGACAGTCTACAATTTATAAGCTCATCTCTTTACGCTTATGCAAAAAAATTTTCAACTAGGTGACTAGGTGAAATAACCCGTGATAGTGAGCTATTACTGCTAAGCGTAAGGGCTTCTACCCTTACGAATATGTTGACAGCTTTGATTGATTAAATAAGCATTGTCAAGAAGCTCAAGAAGCTTTTTACAGTAAGTTATCAAAAGATGGAATTAAGACTGAAGAATATGGGCACGTGTAAAATATTTGAAATGCTTTTAACTGTGAAAAGTTTGGTAACTACCGTGATATATATCTTATAACAGATGTAAAACTGCTAACTGACTTTTTCAAAAAATCCAGAACCACTAGTATGACTTACTACGGCCTTGATCCAGCTCACTACTTTAGCACTCCAAGAATTAGTTGGGATGTGCTCAGAAAAAAAACTGTCCATAATAAAGTGGTGCATATTAATGTCGGTAAGTAGCTTGAGTCCAGCTCAAGCTACTTACCGACATCAATATGCACCACTTTATTGAAAAAGGACAAAGTGGTGGCATCTCAAGGGTGAGCAAACGCTTTGTAAAAGCAAAAGTGATGCTCAGACTATGACAAAAGTAAACCGAGTTCGCATATAATGTATTTAAATGCAAGCAATTTTTAAGGTTGGGCTATGATGCAATCTCTACCGGATCAGGGCTTTTAGTGGCGTGAACCATTGATTTAAGAAGTTTTAAGAAATTTGGTGGAGCTCCACCAAATTTCTTAGGACTTCTTTTACACGAGAGAAATTAAAATTTCTTTTCTTTTAGCAGGCATTGATAGGGCTAAAATTGTTTTTTCCATTTTGATTGGATCTATTTGTTTTTCCCTAGTGAGCGTGTAGTCTTTTATCCATGCAACTGATTTTTCATTCATTAGCAACTCTTGACCATACTGGCAACCAAAAAGTATCATTCAACAATGGGCTGTTTTCAATGATTTCCAGCTGCAGCTCGCCTAATCTGGACTTTATTTTTTTCAAGAATTTTTGTAGTAGCCCCTTTAAATGCACTTCCGGAATCAGCTTGAATAAGATTGGACCAGGTGAGAGGGCCACGCTTGTGTATTTTAGCAAGAAATTTTGAAACAGTAGCAGCCGTTTTGCTAGTTTTGAAACAGTAGCTGCCGTTTTGAAACAGTAGCAGCCGTTATGCTAGTAATAGGTTCGGCGTCTTTATAGCGGCTAGCTGCGTCAACAACCATTAATACATATTATTAGGTATATCAACCAACTTTGTCATGAGGTATATAAAGCAGATCAGCTTGGTGGACTTTATTAAAATGAGTTTCTTTAATCATTGCTCTTGGTATATCGGTAAGAGCAAGCAAATAAATTTGCAATATTGCTCGCTTTTTAAGCTATTCATCAGCTTCTTTGTCGGAAACTTTTGCTGCAGCTGGAAGCTTTTTAATAGCCGCAAGAAGTTGCTTTCAAATAAAATTATTTTATTGACTGAATCATTACTTATTGAGGAAAGAGCAAAAATTTATGAAGCCATAAAGAATTTAGATTAGCTTTTAACATTTGCAGTGAGAAATATATTTTGTAAAATTCAATATATTTTTTGATATATTTACTTCTTATATATCTTGGTCAGTATTAGCTCTTAAAAAATTATATCAACCATTTCGTTTTATCAGGTAATGCTTTAAAGCAGCAACATCTTTTTTTTTTCCACAACTTTACTTTCTTGAGCATTAACGTAATCCATTTTTATATACAAGGGCAGATTTTTTGTTTTTTTCTTACAGTTAAGGCTGTAATGCTATAATCCTACTTACATTTTTTATTAGCTAGAAATTTTATAAATTCTAATAACCCAATATCCACAACCTTTTGCAAAGCTTCAATTTGCTAAATATAATCAAATTTTCTGCTAAGAAAATTTGTAATTTCTGCAAAAAAACTTTGCAACTTTAAGATGGTTATGTCTAATTGATTCGATGAGAAAACCTGGTTCACATAGGAGAAGATAACCTTCGAGCATTTTTTTAACAGTGCTGAGCTCTCCTTTTCGGCAAGCGAATCGGCAAATATCCTTTTGAGAACCAACGCTTATGATATTGTTTTCTTTTGTAAGAGTTATACCCATTTTATTACTAACGCTGGAAAATTTCAATTAAAGATCTGAAAATATTATGTTCATCAAATTGGCTCAAGTAGTAATAAATTTACAAATGTGTTTCCTTAAAATAGTCAAAACTGAGTTCAATAGAAAAGATTATTTAAAGAAAAGATTTGACCAAGCTCATCAAGCATGGCAAGCAGCAGTAAATACCCGCTTTAGACTGATCAATGCTGCTCTTTTTGCTGCCAAATAGCCAGGTAACCAAACTGAAATAAACGCCGCTATAAATACATATCGAAACACTCTTGGTGTAAAAGCTGATCCTGTTTTGGCATCCTCCTTCCCTGAAACTCAGTTTAACTGTTTTTTTCCGAGGCTTATTGCTCTTGCAAGACATTATGCTCTTGTTGCTTCAAACTTAGGAATTTGTGGTCTAGCTGCATCTATGCTCAATTAGATAAATTTAACAATATTTTTAAATAACAAACTAAGCTATGTTCAGCAAAAAATAAAAATAATTTTAAAAAATATTAAAATTGTAACAATACAAAAAAAATTAAAAAAAACTGCAACGGTCATCTGGCCGGGTTGCGATAGGCTGACTTTTTTTTCAGTTTTAAAAACGTTTATTAATTTTTAGTAATATACCAATTACTAAAAATCACCATCTATTTGATTTTATGAAACTATCATTTTGCGATAAAGGCAACTAGTTTTAACATAATCGCTTAGCTTAACTTTTGATTCCTTTTCAGCTTGGAGTCTATTAATAATTTTATCAATAGCTTTGACTCGTTTTTGATTCCAATCAGCTGTTGTTGTTTTTTAATTTTTCAACAGCATTGTCATGTCGTTTTTGCTCTTATATTGTTTTGCTTTGAGAGAGTTTGGGCTAATACACCACTCTCTGTAAACATTACAGCATTAGCTATAGCACCAAAGATAATCCTCCCAACGCCTGACATCTTATGTTATTTATTTTTTATTTTGGAGTAAGATCATTTTTTATAATGCTGGCTGGTATCCACTTGTAGCCAACAAGTTTTTGGCGATTATCTTGCCGATAATTAGAAACAAAGCAAATTTTCCTAAGTCTGACATTTCAAAATCAAGCTCCGTCAGCTCACCATCAATTAACAAACAAGATATCCCTTCTTAATTAGAAGAAGTAGCTTCTGCATCTAGTGTAAATAAAATGTGGAGTTGTTTGCTGCTGATGTTATATTTTTTTTACATTAAACCAAGCATTGCAGAGAAAACCCTACATGAAGCACCAGTTGCAGGTAGCGTAATGTTTACAGGAGCAGCAACAAGAGTAGCATCAACTGAACCTGCAACAACCTCTGATAAAAGTCCAACTTTATCACACGAGATAGCAGCAATAGATAAACGTTTAGAAACTTTTTTACGTTCATTCTTTTATCGAGAAAGTTTTCTGAAATAGTTGTAATACGCTGAATCCATGCTAACGCTATATTAGAACGCTATGTGCTTGGATTTTCTGGCATTTCCTGTAATGGTATTTCAGCCAGCACAGAATGTAATCGTTTTTCTATAACTATTTATATACTATATAACTTTTTATATATTCTGTTTGTTCTTTAATTTGTAGCAAGGCTTTTGTCTAGTTTCAAAAACAAGAAACTACTTGTTGTTCCATCGGGTTTATAAAACCTGAACTTGGAGTTGGTCAATTACTTGATAAGGTTGAAGAGCGTGCCAACTCAAACTAATTGACTTTCAGAATCGGTAAGTTACCGCTCCCTCAATTTTGAAACGCATAGTTTCAAGTATTTGTTTTCGAGATTCTCGATAAGTTGCAGTGTTGTTTGCCAATTTGTCATATACCAAAAAACCAATTGAAATGCTTAGAGATCCTGATTCTGCTTTCTATACCATACTTTTCAAAGCAATCTCTAAATAGATTGACGTCATTAACGGAATCGTTAATGTGTATGTTACAGTTGAGTTGCTAGTCCAGTAAACTGTATGTGTTTGAAACATTTATTGCAAATGTCTTGAATAGGTAAGAGCATAATAAATTGCTATACCTATACCCCCGGCTACAACAAGAGCAGTAAGTTCCTCTCTATAGTTGTTGGTGTCAATATATACATCACTTGGTTTTGTCTTGGTCGGAATTGTTTCAGTTGGTTTTGTTTTCGTTAGTTTTGTGTCTGTTAGGTCAACTTTTATTTTTTTAATTTAATTTTAGCTTGTAAGAGCAAAATCTGTAGTAATGAGCAAAATCTGTTGCAGTAGTTTCCAAAAGCTTGTTATTATACTCTTTTGCTGCGTCAGTTTTTAAATTTAAATCTGACGGTAATAAATAAAGACCTGGAGCTAAAGTTTGAATTTGCATTATTTAATATGGTTCAATACCGGCTAATATCATCACTAAGTTTTTAGGGCGCTTAATATAAATTTCAAGAACGTTTACATATTCATATCGTGCTTCTTTAGCAGCTAAATTTGGACCAACAAAAGATGACCTAACAGCTAGCTGAGCGCTAATTACACAGATTGTGTATGTTCGAATGCTATCTGATAATGCTTTAACTCCTGCAGAAGTAAATCTTTCTGTAACCTTTGGAATTTTTCCTGCTGAAAGATTTATTATTTGAATAAATCTTTCATCAGGACAAAAGCTCTTGTTTTCCCATCTTGAACAAAGTGCCTCTCGTCAAAATGGTATACCCAAGTCTGCAACCCCATTTCAGAAAAATTGAACTCTCTTTTTATCTCCTCAAGTTGACTATTAACAATTTCAACGTTCCGTGGGTCAAATTTTGTTGTAGATGGTAATGTAAGACCTAATTGCCATAAAATTTGTCTCACAGAATAGTAAACATGAAATCTGTAAATCCATCGCATATAAGGCTCTGTACAATAAAGCATAAGTGTTGGTACTCTACAATATGCCGTAGCTGTGATACAGCAAAACTTGATACATACATATAACTTGATAAGATACAGCAAAACTTAAAACATTTATATAAAGAATACTGTTAGATGGTTCTACCCAAGCCTGAGGTGGATGCATTACTACCTGATATAAATAAGTGAGAAAAATATTTAAATATGCTATGCAAAATGAAAATTTTGCGTTAACATATTATCACAGGAGTTTCTAGATCAGCAATTGTTATAGGACGGCGTGATACACCTTTTGTTGTAGTAGGTGGTTTGTCAATTTGCTTAACGTCTTGTATTGATAAAATTATGCTTAGTTTAAACTCTCGAGTTAGGTAGTAATGCTTGCCTCCATCAAGATATGATTCATCTGATCCTGCTGCAGGTATGTTTGTTAAAACTGGATAGCAGTTGTCTTTGCCTGTTTTACCATTTATATTAGTATTAGTATATAAAATGCTTAAGTGGATCCCACCTACCGCACGTAGTATTATCAACTGCAAATTTTATAACATAAAGTCGTTTATTTCTAACTCTTCGTTTCTTTTTGTTGTTATATCTATCAATTAGTCGTGTAATTAAAGCTCCAGCAGCTATAAAAAAATCCATAAATTTTCCGCAACAAATCCAACAATATTAAAACCAATAATAAAAATCCAATATAAAATATTACCTATAATAGCAATCGCGTCTGCAGCTTTTTAAGCTAGCCACTTAAAAGAGTTCGCAAGATGATCAAGAAATCCGTTTTTTTTTTTTGGACCACCATTGTTGTCCGTCTTTCCATTGTCAGGTCTAATAATAGTTTATCCTTTATTAAATATTGAGCTAGTAAGGCTATTAACAATTCCATAAATAAAAACTCCAATACTGTTATTACAGCAAATTTTATTCGCAAAAAACAAGTTTAACTTTTTGCCGTAAAGTAAGTCTGTCATCATAAAATAGTGGTCTAATTAATTGTCTAATCTCTAAATAGCTTGATTAAATGTTTCAAGTTCTTTATCACCTTGTTCTCCATCTTTTATTGCTTTTATTTTATCGTTAACTCTTTCTTTAGTAACTTGAGCTGCTCGTTTTATGCTCCTTTCTTCAGCGAGACAATCACTTGTACTTTTCATCTCTCTTCCTATGTCGTTAATTTTTACTTTTGGTAAAGCATCGCTTACCGCAGTTACAATTTTATTTAAAGCAGCAATAACCTGTACCCCTTTTTCTTCAAATAATTTTTCAATAGGTGTATTAATTTTATCAACAAGTTCATTAATTGTGTAAAGATCTGCGTCAGATATCTTTTGGTTTTTTAAAAAACTCTACTATTCCTTAATCTCTAAGCATGTACTGCTTTATATTACTATCATTCAAAGCATTGAATTTTGTTTCATGGTCTTTTGTTGATTGAATTCTGTATGATTTTTTTGTCCTCGGCGCTTTTTTTATACAAGGATTTTTTGATGTTTTAAATAGCACACTTCCACACATTGTGCAAAAAAATATTGTATATTACGGAAGTTATGACCATGCAAATTTTCTAACCCCTTCCCCCCCTCCCTTCCCAAAAAAAATGAGAGGGTGTAAATTTTGCATATTCATAACTTTTGTAATTTACGATATTTTTCTACGTAATTTAAAATCTGTCGATAAATTTAAATTTAGTTAAAGTTTGTAAAGTTGAACATTTTACTACATTAGTGCCCTCACGTTTTTGAGGTAGAGGGACCAAACGTTTTGGGACTTTTTTTGTTCCCAGGCCTCTGTCATCCCAAATTTTTGATAAGCTTCCTCATTTGGCATAGGCATACACATACTTAAGTTTGGAGTTTTCACAATGTGTGAAGGTGTCCTAGCTAAAACATTAAAAAATTTTGTGGGCGCCTTTTGTGTAAACTATTCAAATGTTTATTAATTAAAAAAGTTACTTAGTTTTAACTAATTAATAGACTTCCAAGACTGATTAATAGACATTGACTTCTTCTTTCATAATACATCTATTTTCATAATACATTATTTTTCATAATACATCAAAATTTCATAGTAATTCGACTTCCTCTTTCATAGAGGTTAGACGTTTATTTTCCAGCTCGTGAAAAGTAAATTTTCTTTGAGTTTTTTTATCCCATGACATGGCCAGCTATGCTGGTATTGTTAACAGCTAATTGGATTGAAACGAACGCATAGTTTACATGAATGTATACTTGAATTCAGCCAAAATATTTGATAGAAACTAACAAGAAAACTGAGCTCCTAAAATATATGAAAAAATTTCTCAAATAGTTGGAAAAAACAAAATAAAAAGCTTAACATGTAATGCGTAAGAAAATTGGATTCTTGGTATGAAATCAAAAGAAGATGTAAATCTTTTAAATAAATCTGTAATTCAAATATCTGAAAGTAAACAAAATATTAATTCTAAGATTCGGAGTGATGTTGGGATTTTAATAACGGTAAAATGAGTCCCACTTTTTGATGACGAGGAAATCTTAAAGTTCTTTTTATAGGAGAGTTCTGTAAAACATACTACTTATCAATTCAATCAGAACTTAAAAGATTGTTAAACTTTCATATCAAACCCTCCGAAAAACGTGAAGATATTCCTCATACAATCGAAATTGAAGGTATAAAAATAGCCTTACATTTCGCTGAAAAATTGTGGAAATTCTCACCCGCCTTAACAAAGATGCTTTGTACCACATAAAAGCAAAAAAATTGATGATGTCGAAGTAAAAAAAGCAAAATTTAATGAAGAAAAAATCTCAAATAACAACAAGCAACAAAACTTGAAATCTACAATCGGAAAAAATAACAATACAATTGACATAAGAAAACTTGTTACTATTTTAAAAACAAGGAATTAAAAAAGGAATTAATAAGTTGAAAAAGAGTGAGAAGGTGAAGTGACTATTAGTTGCGCAAACAGTGAGGTTAAGAAATAAATTAATGAGCACATACAAAACAAAATTAATAATAAAAAGACTATCATACTTAAGGACTTTTGTAATCCCAACACAATAATATCGGACGAAATTCAGTATTTAGCAATGGAATTAAGTTATATAATAGTTTGGTGCCTTTAAATTTAGAGAAATGGAAATTCGGAATCGAAGTTGTTAAACATGTGAAAAAAGTTAAACTAGTTTAGTGTTGATATATTAACATTAATAAATTTAACAATTATGTTCCTATAGTATTAACAAAAATTTTTGGATAAAGCTTTTAACTTATGCGGATACATAACTTCTGATGGCTTATTTTTTTAAAGATGTTTGATAGTCCTTTCAGAGCAAAAAAAAATGCTTCTTATATATCAAATATGAAACCTTATACACTTCAAATTCCTCTGCTTATTTGATCATTCAGTTCCAATTTAGACATAAAGGAAAAATTTTTCAGTTTATAGATTGTTTCAATGCTGTTACTAGTGAGGGTTTACTTAGTGCTTCAGTTAAAGCTTTTTTAATTTTCCTTTGGATATTATGAGTTGAAAATCTTGGATTTTATGAGTTGAAAATACTTTACAAAAAGTCTTTGTTCCTATGGTTTTCTGTCTCAAATATATTTTTTTAAATATAAATAGAACATTAATTTGCGTAACCACTGCCATTTCTTCTTTTAAGTGAGTTTATTAACAAGTTTTGATTTTATTGTTCCGCTGAGTCTAACAAGAAATATTTTTTATATAACTCTTTATTCAAATTTCTTATATAACTCTTAATGAACAATTGTGTTGGCAAGTGGTAATAATATTTTCTTATAGCTTGTATTTTAAACAGGCATTAAAAGAGTTTCTTCACCTATAAATATTGTTCATCGACACTTTTTAAATGTGGTATAATCAGGCTTAAAAAATGCCTGCAAGATAAATGTTGCGATGAAAAGCGTTGAAATTTATTGCAAAAAACAGACTTAATAGTCCTTCGGAATTTTTTTCAAGTTATTTTTAATTGGTAATCAGTTATTCTTTGGTTGGCCATTTGAGTACAGAGCTAAACACAAGGCTCGATGATACAGTTTGACGAAAGAAGTGTTATAGAAAAAGCACCTCTCTTTTATTTCCTTTATTCTAATCTTCCTCAAAAATATATGCAGAAATTCTGTGTTTTTGTTATACTTGATGAAATACTAAATACTAATAAGAAATACTAATTTACCAAAAGCTTTATTATTGTAAAATCAAAGCTTTATTAGGTTAGCTTGACTTGTTAGAAATTTTGGTTAAATTTTACTAAACTGGTTAAATTTCAAAAATGAGCTCTAACCAAATCATACAAATGAAACATTTCAAAACATAAAAGTTTAGCTTTAGGTATTTCTACGTTACTTTAACTTTAAAAGAGCAAACCTTTTCTTTACTTAGGCGCCTAAATATTGTTATAAGAATTGCAAGAAGAATCTGCAAAAAAATGGAAAAAGAAGTCTTATTGGTCTAATTTATATACATAGAATTACCTATAGAGTGTAAATAAGTTTATAACAAATTTGATGAAAATTTTTGATGATTTTATTTTAAAAGTAGTTTTTTGCTTATCTATTTATTTTTTTAGGTGACCCAAGAAGACAAGAGCTATCGGTTTTATCACAGAGCATCCCTGGAAAAGCATTTAACTAGGAAGTTCACGTCTTCGTCCTTACTGATTACGGGAAAATACGTCCAGAGCTCACTTCGAACCCTGGATCTCTTATTTATAAAGCAAGCGCTCTAACCATTCCGCTACAGCCGTTTTAGCTATACATACAGTTAACTCTCGATATCTCGAATACTTAATATCTTGAACTTTTTCTGATGTCCAATGGACATAACGTACTCGTTTAGACTAAAAACCTCTCGATATCTTTTTTTTTTTTTCAATTGTTTTGCTGTTTAACAATAAATAATCAACATATATATATATACAAGAAAAAAATATGTCCGTAGAAACAAAGAAGACAGTAAAATCTTGTCATCAAGCACCGCTTTTGTATATACAATAAAAAATAAAAACTTTTCTTTTTTACAATGATCTTTATAAAATAAAGAGTTAAACAGACAGGGGCTCAAAGAAGATGAAAATGACAATAAGTCATCGCAATCTTTTTATAGAGCCCCTTTATACCTTTTTAATAGAATATAGATATTAAATTAAAAACCCTAATGGGTATAAACCTGCAACGCTAATCAGTAAATCAAAAAAAGATCAGATAGAATAAATACTAAAATAATTAAAATTACTTGGTGATCCTTTTAAGCACAAATGCTTCTCAAATTTTAAAAATTTCTTTTTTTATTCGAAACTTAAATGATCTTAATGACTTAGCCATACATTTGAATTCTTTTTGATAAATATTCCCTGGGGTGTCCAAAGTATTTTTTGGTCTTTGAGATAGCAAACTTCCAGACATGGAGCAAACTCCAAACATTTATATGTTTATACTTATGTCAAATAAGGATGCTTGGCAAAAAATTGCGATGATTGGAGGCTGGGAACAAAAAAGACCTAGATTTTGTGCCCCCACTGCCTTAACTTGAAAGCAACAAGTTGATGAAACATTTTTTGTGCTATTTTCAAGACTTATATTCATTGATAAATTTAAGTTTCATAGTATTATCTCTCAGAGTTCAAAAATTATGGCAATATAAAAACTTGCAACCCCCTCAAATTGAGGAGGGTTTAAACTTTATATGGTCATAATTTTTGAACGCTAAAATATTATACAATGAAATGTAAAATTTATCGATGAATATAATTTTAGTTGAAAATAATACAAAAAATATTTCATCAACTTGTTGCTCTCGCGTTTGGGGCAGGTGAGGCCAAATTTTTGGGGCTTTTTTGTTCCCAAGCTCCAATCATCGCAATTTTTGCCAAGCATCCTTATTTGACATAAGTATAAACATATAAATGTTTGGAGTTTTCTCCGCGTCTGGAAGTTTGCTATCTTAAAGACCAAAAAATGCTTTGGGCGCCCCTGACTATTCCATATATTTGGTCGTCGATATGCAATGCTATATTCAGCGTAGTTATTAAATTTTTGAGGCAGTTTATATGAGTTACTAATATTTGCTCTTAGATAATAGTTTTCATTTATGTTTATTTCAAACTTGTTATTAAAGTTTGCAGGAGAGAGATTATTATTGAATCGATACATAAAAAATAAATGCTGACAGATATTTATTTCAAAAACATCCACCATTTTCATATCTTTCATTATAGGTTTGACGTGTTCACGCTTATTTTTAGAGTAAATGATTCTGCTAGCATGTTTTTGTAGACTATAAATATTTTTAAGTTTTGATGGTTGCGTTCTCGCCCATGTTATGTTTGCATAGCTGATGAAGCAATGAATTAGCCCAAAACATGTTATTTTGAGACTTTGTTTATTAATATATGAGCGAACTCGATACATCATACCAATTATATTAGTGACTTTAGATTGAATATATCTTATTTGAGGAAGCCAGGATAAATTCTTATAACCAAAAACTCATAAGAATCTAATATTGACCTGTTTTTTAATTAAGTTATCATTTAAGATAAGGTCAGGCAACTTATGAGGAAATTTTTCTTCTTGTGTTTTTTTATTGAATATATAGTTTGTTTTCTCTGAGTTAAATGAGAGTTTGTTAGCCCTAAACAAATTATTTATTTTATTTAGTTCAATATTCATATTTAAGTATAATTTTTTGATATCATTGTTAGTAAGAAATATATTTGTATCATCAGCAAACATGACTGAATTAAGTTTTAAAGATGCATTGCAAAAATCATTTATATAAATTAAAAATATGAGTGGACCAAGGATAGATCCTTGGGGACTCTACATAAAACATTTAAAACTCCAGATTGTATATTACACACGTATTGTTTTCTGTTGGTAAGATAACTTTTAATCCAATTGTAAGTTTTATTAATTATACCATAGTGCTTTAGTTTATATAATAGAATGCAATGGTCAACTGAGTCAAAAGCTTTTGATAAGTCAATAAATACTCCTAGAGTAAATTTGTTTTGTTTAAAACCATCAGTTATTTGATTAACTAATTCAATGATTGCATGCTCTGTTGAGAGGTTTTTTTGAAATCCAAACTGGTTTGGGTAAAATAATTTGTTTTTAGTGAAGTGATTATAGATTCTATTATAAATTACACGTTTAAAATTTTTGAAAATACAGAAAGTATTGATATAGGTCTATAATTGGTTATGTCTGAATGTTCATTGGATTTAAAAATAGGAATTACTTTGACTAATTTAAGTACATCAGGGAAAATCCCCGATGTTATTGAGAGCTTAAGTATATGGATCAGAGGTCTGCTTAGATTGATTTTATTGAAGATAACTAAATCGCTAGTTATTTCATCAAACCCTGGTGCTTTCTTTTTTTTTTTAAAGAGGAAAAGACTTCTTCGAATACTTCATAGTTGAATCCATTATCATACATGATAGCATTATTTGTGGATTTTAGGTAGTTTTTAAATGAATCAGATGTTGGACTTATATCTCCAACCTTAATATCTTAAATAATTTGGTATCCCTAAAAAAAAAAAAAAAAAAAAAACAATATTTTTGATCCACAGGTTAATTTTCTCTAGTTATCTCGAACTTTTCAAAATTTTTTTTAAGAAATGTTATATTAACATTTAGTTTTTTAAAATTCAAATTTTTGAAAAGTATTGCAGTGGAAGTTTTTAAAATTCGATTTTTAAATTCCTTATTTTTATTGATAAATTAATTTGTAAAAAATTAAAAAAAAAACTCGATATTTTTTAATGAATCGAATTGATGAAAAGTAGAGTAAACTATGGTAAGAGTAAACGAAAATAAAGAGTGAGCGGGCTAACAATTTTGTTTCTTTTGCATTTATTGAAAGTACCATTTGAGCCTGCTTCATCATCTTCATCTGAGCCTGCTTCATCATCCTTAAATGAGCAACACTTCATAGAAAAACTCGAAGGCAATTTGAAAAATGTTTTACAGCGCCACCATATTGACACGCAAAAAAAAAACCAAAGACTCAGCATTGAGAGAGTTGAAGGCCAGTGTCTAAGTATGTCTTAGGTGCTCGAAAAACTAAAGCAAGACGATGAGGCCAAAAAGTTAAAACAATTAAAGAAACGCAAAACTCACTTCAGTGAAGCTTCAAATAAAACTCAGCGAGTGCAACGAAAAAAACAGAAACAAAACAAAGACATCAAGAGGTGCAAAAGTGTCGCAGAGTTGGGAAGAAGCATTGCCAACTCAAAACAAAATGTGGTACCGATGTGAAGCTTTTAGTTGCTAGTCTTGGGTTTGTCGATTGTGTTTACCCAAAAAATACAAAATTGGTGAAGAGTTTTTTTGCACGAAAAAATGTCGCCAACCTGCGCTCTGCCGATGAAACAACTCTTTTTTTTAATTAATAAATGGTTTTTTTTGTATATTTGATTAAAATAGTTTTTTGTAAACTTAACTTCTCATAAGATTAGTTTTCATTTTATTTTTATTTAATTTTGCTTGATTTTCTTAATATCTTAAAAAATTGTTATTAAAAATTAACTAGTTTACTTTTGTCCAATTATAAGGGGAAAAGTAAACTTTTTTTTCTTCATAAAAATCGATTTTTTTAAATTTTTATAATATTTTTTCTTAATTTTTATATATTTATATAATGTAAAAAGTTCTCTTTAAAACAAAAAAAAAAAATAAACATAAAATATTTTTTCTTCAAAAAAATATTTGAATTTGAACCTAAACCGTTTACTTTTCCCCAGTTTACTTTACTCCTTTTAAAGAATAATTTATTGTTTTTTTCAAACGCGATTGCCGCTCGTTAAAAAACAAATCTATAATAGAAAAATGCAAGGCATTAAAAGACGTAAAAAAAAAGGGGCGTTTAACAAAACGGTTGCTCAAAAGTATAGTGTCCCAAAAAATAAATATCAACCTCGTTTAAATATAAAACAAATTATTAACCTCGCTGGAAAAAATTGGCACAAAGGCTGAACGGAAGAAACTTTGTAGTGGTAATTTCAAAAAAATTCATAAAAAAAAGCAAAAGTGCTGCCGTGACGAATGGTATAACGGTTTCATGAAATGACACTGCACTTTCAATATTGTTTTCGAATTACAAACTTAAAAATATCTTTAATACCGGTAAGTTGGAAGTCAGGGGGAATATAGTATAGTCAGACTAACTGGCGCGGTAGCAGGGAGTAAGTTATCTATGTTGTTATATGTTTGGAAATCTAAATCCCCTTCGATGTTCTACGCACATTAAACAACTTTCTTTCACATATAAAAATCAGCTTAAAAGTTGGATGACCGGAGGCCTTTTTACAGAATGGATAAAGAAGATTGATTCATCTTTTTGTGCTCAGAACAGGAAAATAGCACTCCGGGTGGTTAACCGTTTTTTTCCAGCCACACATTAAAGGGCTAATAAAATCAACCTGATATTTCTTTCCCCTACCCAGTGGGCACAGTACGTTTTTAAACCTTATAAAAACGTCTTAAAAAACGTTTTAAAAACGTACCGTGCCCACTGGGTAACACCACATCTGTCCTTTAGCCCAAGGATCAAGGCGTAATACGAAGTCTTAAAGCTCAATATTGTCACAAAATTGTGCGTTTGTGTATCAAGGCTATCGATAATAACCTGTCGAAACCTCTGTCGAAAATTTCCATACTTCATGCAATGAAGGATCTTTTTTCTTCATGAGTCGAAGGAGACTGTCGCATTATTTTCGCAGAGGTACATTGGTACCTCTATATTTCAAGAGCTTCGCGCACTTTTCAATCAAATTTATTTGTTTTCATTTTAATTGTTCTTACGTTTACGCACTTTGTTTCTTGTAAGTAAAACTTATTATGGGTAGCTATTGCAGACTGGTAATGTTTCCCCTCGTTTTAAACTTTTTAGATGTGTTGAGTTCGAGTCCAAATTTGAAGTTTTGTTTCGTCTATGTATCTCTTTGAGTATTTGCATTCAATTAAATAACTTCCTGGTTGACTATCATATGACAATTTAGTTTTGTTGTTACTAATGTTGTTAGTTAGTTTTTAGTTTTGATGTTAGTAATGTTCTGGATTTGATTTGAAGAACTCTAAAGCCAGCTTTCCAAAATATTTTCCTTAGTTTCGGGGATAGTGATGGTATCCACGGTAACAATAGAGTTGGGAAGTTAAGAGAATCTAATTGAATTTTGTTGATTTTTAGGGACTGTTTATTTCCAATTAAGTTTGCAATACGAGTTAGTTGACTTATGTTGTATCCGTTTTCGTTAAACATTTGAATAAGGAAATTAATCTCATCTTGTAAATATAAATTTAGAATCTTGGGGTCATGATTTGAGTGAGGATTAATTTGGATATTTGTAATGGTTTCCTTTCTGTAAACTTTAAAGTCGTATTTTCCTTTGTTGTGATTTCTTACGGTTAAATCGAGGAAGTTTAGAGTTCTATTTTCGCTTTCAATTTCGATCGAATATTGTACCGCAGGGTGTTGTTTGTTTAAGATAACTAGGAATTGTTCTGCTACTTGTATGTTGGAAAATCTAGCGTGACTATCCTCGACATAGATAGAATATAGATATCCTCGACACTTGGATAGAAACTTAGGAGGATTTACTGACATTGCAATTTTAAAAACGTTTTGTTCATGATGTTTCAAAAAATGATTCTGCAAGTACGACCATGAATGAAAGACCTATAGGACCAGAATTCTCAAGTTCATGGACTTCGTTGTTCCACAGGAAATAGCTACGGTGTAAACAAAGCTCTATGAGTTTTCTTATTTCAGATATAGTAAGCTTGGTGGAATATTTGTAGGAATCATCTTAGTTTAATTGGTTTATAAGAATTAAAGTAGCTTCCTTTAGTAGTATTGATGGATATAGGTTTATTATATTAAATGAAACTTGAACCTCGTTTTTGTCAATCTCCCATGAATTTGCTTTACTAATAAAATCAAAAGAATTTTTCAGACGTGTTTCATTTTTATTTAAGACAGGTTGTATTTTATTTACTACGTAGTTCGACATTCTATAATTATTAGTGCCGATAGTTGATATAACTATTCAAATAATTTTCCAAAGCTTTATCGTGTTCTATTTTCACAAAACCACACCTTTATCTAACGGATATATATCGATAGTTTTGTTTTCCTTAATTTCCATAAGAGCTTTTCTTTGTTAAATTTTGTTTTTTTCCTTTTAAATTTTGATTTTTGTTTTGTTTTTGTTTTGTTTTTTGTTTTTGTTTTTTTATTCTTATAGACCAATTAGAGAATTATTATAGAAACAAATAAAGATGATTCCAACAAATATTCCACCAAGCTTACTATATCTGAAATAAGACAACTCATAGAGCTTTGTTTACACCGTTGCTTTTTCTAAAACTTTTTGAAAAAAGCTGAAAGGAATATTCTTTATAATTATCAAATTAATCCTTCATTACACAATGAATAATCGGTTTGGAAAAAGTTTTTCTCCAAATAAATCTTTTTTTTTTAATAATAACAATATAAATAAACAATAACGCATCATACACTTAATAAATTTAGACAGAGCCGTCCCGAGGGGGGCGTAGGGGGTGTCTAGCACCTCTACGAAGTTTATTTGTCGGCAAATTTGATACTGGAGTCGGCAAAATGGGATCTATAGTTGGCAGTCGGCAAATGTTGGAACATAAGGACCTTTTTTTCTAACTTTTTTTTTTGGATATGTCAGTCGGCAAAAAATGAATACGTTTCAAAAATGTTTCAATAATTTTTTAAATGACATCGCTAAAATGGTCACTAAAGCTAAAAAGTATGAGTTTTGCAAATTAAAAAAAATTATTTTTTGAAAATACTCAGCTGACGTAATGTTTAATATATACTGGTTCTATTTTTTTAAATGCAAAATTTCTGTAGAAAAAATTCAAGACTATGGGTGTTAAAAATAAAATCAAATAGTAAACCCATAGTACTACTATGGAAATTTACTAGGAGCAAGAGTTTATAAATTTGATTTATAATACAGACCAAATGTCTGAGGTTCCTAACACTATCTTGCTAAAGTTCTTTTTAAAAAAATTTTACTGTGTACTTTTTTTTTTTTGAATAATTTTATCAATAAACTTCATAAATACTTACCAAGAGTCAAAAATCTTATTCTAATAACTATACAATGCTAAATAATGTTTTTACAAATATGTCTGGCTATGAAAACAGCTGTTTAACAAAAGCTAGCTGAGACATTTTATGAAACTATACTTTTATTATATTTGAATTTTATTTTAACACAACTTACAAGTATTTATAACAAACTTGTTAAAAACTCGTTTATGATCTATAGACAACTATGTGTGAAAAGTTAAACTTTATCAAAGAATACATATATATATATATATATATATATATATATATATATATATATATATATATATATATATATATATATATATATATATATATATATATATATATATATATGTATATATATATATATATATATATATATATATATATATATATATATATATATATATATATATATATATATATATATATATATATATATATAATGTTTCAGTATTATTAGATTAAATTTCATTTTTAAATTTTAGCCAGTTAAGTGTAATTCAACCAAACTTCCCGCAGGTCAAACTCACGTAATAAAGCCTTTGGTTATTAATTAAATAATAAATAAGACCAACAAAGCTTTTTTTTTAAAACACTTACAACAAAGCTGTAGCAACCACTATTAGAGTTGGAAGTTACTGAAAGAGCCTTTGATTAAATAAAAGGAACTAAAAGGTATGATGTGGTTTTTCCAACTAGTAAAAAGAACACAGAGTTTCTGCAATTGTTTTTTGAAGAAAGTAATGATTATTACGAAGTAAGTAAAAGACAAGTGCTTTATAACACTTTAAAGTTGTATCATCGAATATTGTGCTAAACTTAGTACTCAGATGGTCTAGCAAAACAAAAGCGGTAACCAATTTAAAATAATTTGAAATGCAATTTTTAGGCTTGTTCAAAACATATTTGACGGTGTTAATTAACAATATTTCTAAGTGAAGAAACAACATCTTTTAATGCATGAATAAGATTCAAAAAGCTTTTGCCTACGGTAACCGTAGACTAAAACTATGGAACACTTTTCAATAAACAAAGAGTTTATATATCCTTCAAAAAATAAAGAGTTTATTTATATATCCTTTAAGATTTTTAATAAAAGAGTTTATTCTTTATAATCTTTAAGTTTTTTAATAAAAAAAATGAAAGTTTTAAAATCGATAAATAATTTTTTATTTTTCTTGCGAAAAGAACATCGAGTCTCCATTTTTCTTTCTTAGTTTTTTACTTACTTGATTGTCTCCTTTTTTTTATATTGAAAAGAATTTGATAAATAATTGTTCACTTTTTTTTCGAAATAAAATCGAGTTCTTTTATTCTAATTTTTTTATTTGTTTGCTTGTCTATTATTTTTTTATATTAAAAAGAATATGATAAATTTTTTTTCGAAATGAATATTTAATTCTATTATTCTAAGTTTTTTATTTGTTGATTTCTCTTATTTTTTTATATTTACAAGAATTTGTAAGTAAATTTGAATGAATAAAAATACATTGAGTTTCTTAATGCGTGCGATAAAGCGTTTTCATGAAGGAAATCAAAACCAAGCTTAAAAGTCTACAAAGCCCTGGATTACGAAAAAACTTATTAAATAAAAAATTAAAAAAAAACAACCTTTCAAAATGATAAAAAAATACAAAATTTACGAAAACCTGTTTGAAAACCTGAAAAAACCTAAAAAAATATTTTTTAAAGTTATTACAAAATAATATAAATGATAAAATAATATAAATGATAAAAATAAACTTGGGATATAATAAAAGAAGTGATAAGAAAAGAAAAAAAAGCTGGTGATAATACTTTACCGCACTGAGGATAAAAGAACAATAGCTAAAGAGCAAAAAGATATTGCAGATAGTTTTAATAACTTTTTTATAAATGTCGATAAGAACCTAGCAAACAAAATAACTTCAGGAAAAAAGTTTAAATCGTATTCGAAAAAAGTGGACTTCGTAATAAATGACTTTGAGGTATCGCCTGAAAAACTTCGTTTTGCTTTTAGTATGACAAATGCCAAACAAAATCTCAGATCTGGTATAAGCCTTAGACTTGTTAAAGAAGTTTTTGATATTATTGAATTCTCCTTACTTATTATTTTTAATCTTTTATTTAAAAATGGAGTTTTTTCTGACCTCTTGAAACTTGCTAGAGTAGTTCCAATATTTAAAGATGGTAATATCTCAAAGTTATCTAACTATAGACTTATTTCTATACTCCCATGTTTTTCTAAAATTCTAGAGCTAGTAATGCATAATAGGCTTTAATGCTCTCTGACAAATCGCAAAGTTCTAAATAATAATCAGTACGGATTTAGAGAAGGGCACTCGACAGAACATGCAGTAATTAAATTAGTTAAAGGAAATTTAAGTGGATTTGAAAACAACAAATATACGCTTGGAGTGTTTATTGACCTCTCAAAAGCCTTTGATACTGTGGACCATGATATTGTTCTCTGCAAACTTAAAAGTTATGGAGTCAAAAATAATACTTTTAATTGGATTTGTTCCTATCATTAAAATTGCAAACAATGTGTATCTTATGACAAAACGTGAGATTGACAACCTTGATGAATGATTTAAAACCCACAAATTCTCTCTAAACATTACTAAAAGTAAATATACTCTTTTTTCTAAATCTTCTAAATGTGACACTTTGCCCTTTAAACTCCCGGATGTTTCAATAGAAAAAACCAAGTTGCAACGGATATTCTGTGTTAAATTCTTAGGCGTTTTAATCGATGAGCAAATAAGTTAGAAAGAGCACATATAATTAATAGAAAATAAAATTTTAAAAAGTATTAAAATTATGTATAAAAGTAGATATATGTTGGATAAAAACTGTTTAAAATCTATTTATTTTTCATTTATTAATAGCTATATAAGTTATAGTAACAATAACTTATATTAAATGCTAATAGTTACACCAGTACTAATCCACTGCTTAGAAAGCTAGGAATGCTAAATGCTATCGATTAAATGTTTATAATATTCTTTTATTTATGTTTAGATTAAAATATCATATTCTGCCTAACATTTTTGAAGACCTAAGCTTTATTATACAGTATGTAGTATGTATTAAACAGTTATGTAGTTCATACATATCAAACAAAGTATTCGTTGCTTAATTATCAGGTTCCAAAAACTTTGTTAAAACAATCTGAATTCTCAATCACATACCGAGGGCCGAATTTTTGGAACTCATTTCTCCCAAATAATAGTAAAACTACAATTTTAATTTAAACTTTTAAAGGTATACTAAAAAAAAAGTTACTTGATTATGACGTATCTCAAATTCTATTTTAGTTTTAAAATATTCTCTTTTATTTTATAACTTTTCCTTTTGTTAAAAAGCGATATCACTCTTTACAAGTAGATACTACTACATCATTACATCTTTAAATGTTTTTTTTTTTTTAAATTTTAAGTTGGATTTTATTCGGAAAAGAAAAGAAAAATGTAACACTTTTTATTTAAAAGTATTTAATACTATTTTTCTGAGATTGTAATAATCTTGAAAAAACATTTGATAATGATGAATTTATATTTTTTATGCATTTTAAACAAATGAAAAGTTGTTTTGAAAATTATGCTACTTGTAATATATGTGGTACAAAGCTTTCCATGTTGCATGATCATTCGAGACGTTTGGGGTTTTCTTTGTTTTTCAAATTTCTTGCAGTGGTTGTGCATTTAAAGATACATTTTTTTGTTCTCCTGTTATCAAAAACAATAAACCTGGTATAAATACTAGTGAAATTAATATACGCAGTGTTATGGTATTCAGGGAGATTGGCAGAGGGAGAGATGCAATGTTCACTTTTACCTCCATAATGAACATGCCACCACCTCTATCAAAACCTAGTTTTGACTGTATTAATAGCAAACTTTATGATGCTTATAAATCAGTTGCTGAGCAAAGTATGAAAAATACTGCTATGGAAGTTAGGAGGATACTGAAACCTGACTCTAATATGAATAATGTTATTGATTGTGGTGTTTCTATCGATGGTACTTGGCAGCGGAGAGGATATTCGTCTTTGAACGGTGTAGTGGTGGCAACGTCTCACGACAACAACAAGGTATTGGATACTATTATATACTGTTATATTATCTAAGTTTTGTAAAGGTTGTCAAATTTGGGAAGGAAAAAAAGGGACACTTAATTATGAGCAATGGAAAGTTAATCATTCCTGCCAAGTAAATCACACTAAATCAGCCATGGTGCTATGGAGTCTGCTGGTGCAACAGAAATATTTTGCACTTCAGTAAATAAATATAACTTTCGTTATTCTAAATATCTTGGGGATGGAGACACAACCTCATTTAGCACAGTTATTGCACAAAAATCTTATGGTGATGACCTTGCTCCAATAAAACTAGAATGTATTGGGCATTACCAGAAGCGTACAGGGAATCGACTACGTCTTAAAAGAAAAGAATTACAAAGGGTAAAACTATCTGACGGAAAAGGTATATCTGGTAAAGGTTGGCTCACGGATAATGTAATCAACATGTTGCAAAATTATGTTGGAATGGCTATTCGGCAAAATTCAAATAGCCTTTTGGAAATGAGGAACTCCGTAATAGCTTCACTTCATCATTGCACTAATTTTACTTCTGAAGAATATCGTCATTTATTTTGCACCAAGGGTGAAAAAAGCTGGTGTAAATGGCAGTCTTATATAGCAACTTGTCAAGTTACATACAAGAAAAAGGTAAATTTACCAGTTGCCATTATGGAAAGATTAAGCCAGTATTTCAAGATCTAGCAAATGCTTACAAAATGTTTGCATGGCATGACTCAAAATGGAAATTAAGCGTTTAATCAATTAATTTGGAACCGTTCCCCTAAAACTGTATTCACCTCTAAAGCTGTTATTGAAACGGCTGTTTACTCTGCAACCATTACTTACAACGATGGCTTTGCTAAGTTATCTTCTGTATTTGATGCTCTTAATATTAAATCTGGTAGTTACTTTGAAATTGGTGCAAGTTAAAAAAACTCCATACTGTTAAAAAATATGAACAAAAAAATATCAGATAAAACAAAAAAAATTAAGATCTGTTAGAAAAAAACTATTTTGGACAAAAATTAGATAAAGAAACTGCAAATGATTATTGTTCTGGTGGTTTTTAATGGTTTATCTAAGTAGTGTACATGATTTATAATTTTAAAATTGATTTTTCTCAATTTTTTTTTTTTATGAGAAGCCGTAGGAAAACAATGATATCTCAATAAAAAAAACATTATTTTAGCTTCAAATTTTCAGGATATGCTCATTATTATTGTTTTGAGTGCCTGAACCTAAAAAAATAAAATAAAAATACACTTAAACTACAAATACCTTATCAAATGAGTGTTTTATCGCTAAAAATAGCTTTTTACACAATTAAGTCTGCCATTTTTGATCATTTAAATTTTTTCAAAAAAATTTTCGTTCAGGCACAAGCTACACTAGTATACTAGGATTTGGCAAAATTTCAACCTTTAATATTGATGTAATCTTAAGATATTTATGTTCTTGGAACGTTAACTTTTTCACCTTTTTTTGCTGAGTCAGCAATTTTTTTTTTTCAAATTAAAATATTTTTTGCAATATGTTTTAGATTTTTATCTATTATGCCAGTAATTCATCAAAGGTATATATAATGTGTAAAATATAAGAAAATAGAAATAATGGCTGGGTACCACCTTTAAAGAAAACTTTAAAAAAATATTTTTATAAGTAAGTTTAAACAACATAAACAGAAGGCAAGGAGGGAAAGAGCAGCAAATTTAGGGGACCCGTTTGCGAATTTAGAGCTCTTTTTGTAAATTAAAGGGGCGTTTTTTTTTTCTAATTTAGTTTCGGTATCAACATCTCATCCCATCATAAAATTATGGATACGTTGCTGATGTTGAATAAAAAGTGCTTATATGAGAAAAACTAAAAACAACAGCATATTTTGCTGTAAACAAGTTTTTTTAACTTAACGCCTAATATAACAGCATTAATCCATAGTTTGCTGTTATTTATTTTTAAGTAACAGCTTTTTTGCTAAATTTTTTCCACTGTTAATATGAATATAACAAGACAGATAAAAAAAAATAACAGCATAGTAATATCATGTCGCACAAAAAAAAGTTGTTTGCGCTTTTATATCGTGTCTCAATCCTGATACTTCTCTGTCAAATAAAAAAGCATTTTTACAATTTTGAAAACAAATTTATCTCCATCATATTTCACTTTTTGTTCGGTTGAGATTTACGTGTTATAATTAATCTCCTAAAAAGGTTTTACTCGATTTGCTTTACCTTAATTAATAGCATAACCCGTTCGAATAATTTTTTTTACTACTCATTATTTGAAGCATTTAATTATTGAAACTTAATTTTTTTTTGTTAAACTTCATTGAAAATTTATTGCATCTTAACTAATTAGGATAATCTATTTAACTTGATTCTGTTTACTTAGACTTGACTGCTTAAAAGATTTTTGAAGAATTATGTTCAAGCTAAAATTTAAATTAAAGTTTTAAATTAAACTTTTAAAAGTTAAACTGAATTCTACAAAATAGTTAAAATTAAAAGAAAAATATTTAGTATTGTAATTACCTTTAATAAATCTATGTAAATTATCTTCGTTCTAATAGTCACTGCTTCAACCCCTTCGCCAAGGATTTAAATTTTAAATTAATGATCAGTCGCTAATAAATAATTTATAAAGCACAAAAATAAGAAATATAAAGTAATAAAAAAAATCTATAATTTGAATATTGTATTCTATAATTGTTTTGTATGACGCACTCCATAAACTTTATTTTGTTCAGCAGACTTTTTTATCAATAATTTTTATAGTAAATATAAAAACTAACGATAACAAACTATTTAATCTATTCAAATATAGTTGAGTATAAAATATTCATTTAACTATTTCTCACTCAAGAAACCAGAAACAAATATAAAAATTTTAAATAACTATAAAAGCGTTTTTTTATATTATAATAAAATATAAATATTATTATCAAAATGTTAGGGGTCGTTAATAAAATGCGTACGCTCATAGAGAAAGGAAGGTCTTTAAATAGCGTACAAAAGAGTACGGTGAGGGGAAGGTGGAGGAGAGTTCGATTTAAAAGTACGTGCTATCACAATTAACAATTACTTGTTAATAACTAAATGTTTTTGAATATATAACCACTTGAAAAAATATATTAAAATCATACCGTGTCCCTCTATGCACATACATGCCGCGTTTCTTAAAATAGCAAGATCTTGTTGTAAGACTAGTCGTTGATTAAAGAAAAACTGAATCTGAAGCTTCATCGTTAACAGGAATTAATCAAAACACAATACAATCAGTTTTAAGAAGGTATGATCGAACGAATTCAACATTTCCTGGTTCTAGAGATGGTGCTTGTCACGTTATTTATAATGAAGATAAAAGAAAAAGAATTGAAGAGCTAATAAACAATAATACAACAACAACTACAACTTAAAATGCTTTAAATGTGAATCATTTATTACAACTGTCTGGAGATAGGTGACCAATCTTGGATACACATATAAAATTATTCAAAATTACCAATTTGTAAAAAGAGAAATGACTCACCTATTCATCGCCACCAAAATACTGTTTTTATTAATGAAAGTCCATTTAATTCACACATGTTTGGCAGTCATTTATGAGAAAGAAGAAGAGTAACACCAAATCCGATCATTTGCCCATGGCAGAGCAACGTTTCAATGATATTGGCCATCAATGTTGTAAATATTTATCATTGCAAAGCTGTTAGTCAACACAGTTTTTTTTAACAACATTTTGATGAAATTGTACGAGTTTTAAAGACAGCGGAAGAATTAAGAATCTCAATTTAAATTAAAGGATGGGGGGGGGGGAATTAAACACGCATGGCAACAGGCCGGAGGGGGCAGGCTGAACTTTTTGATTTTAGTTGTACGTACTTTATGTACGACCCTTTATTATCAAAAGCTCAAATATCAAATAGATCTATTTGTCTAGACACCGTAAAGTAGCTGACTTGCATTTGTTAAATTGTTTGTATTTTAAATACCAAGATTTTTTTCAGTTATGTGAAGGGTATTTCGGAGATGGTTTATTTAGAGAGAATTTCATTCGTAAAATGATATAAAAATAAAGCTTTTACTAATTAATATTAATTGTTTTACTTTATTTAACATTTATTTTTATATTATGTATACAAAACCCAATCAATAGTTTTATCTGAAGGCCTGTCAATTGCTGTTTTACTGAATTTGTAACATAAGTATTTTAAACATGTTTCACAAACGCAGTTACTAATTAAGTAATCAAAAAGTTTTTTATACGATATAAAAAATTCAATAGCAAAAACAAGAAACCTTGCGAAAGTATCACTCAGCAGATGTCTTTGAATTCTAGTTGAAATAAAAGCTTTAATTCAATCAAAAATGTTTTACAGCTTATTTTAGAAACTCTTTTATCATGAGTTTATTAAATTGTGTTAGCGTAATACACTATATTGTAATACACTATGATTCAGCGTAGTGTACTACGCCACATAGCGTAATACATGGCATGATCCAGCGCGTATGTTGCTGACATACAGGCTGGAATATATCCACCATAAGGCGCAAAACGAGACCTAACAACAACAATAGTATAAATAGACCTAAGAGTTATAATCAGTTGGGATCTTAAACCAGAAAAACAAGCATATAAAGCTGCGTTGACTGGAAGTAATATTCTCGGTCTTTTGAAAAGTACTTTTATATTGCGAGAGCCAAAACTATGGATGAAACTCTATAAAACATATGTCAGACCACAAAATGAATATGCAGTAAGCACTTGGTCACCATTAACAAAAAAAGGTCAAAAAACATTTGAAAAAGTTCAGCGACGAGTCACCAAGATTGGACACGCAATGGGACAACATAGCAATGAAGTATGGCTAATTAAACTCAACCTAACTAATCAAACTGTGTGACAAAGAGACAACCTCATTCAAGAACTTAAAATCGTAAAAAAATTGACAAAGTGAAATGGTGCGTACCAACAATCACAAGAGAATCAAGAACTATTCGTTGAGGACAATTAGCAAAGAATTAGGGCGCAACTCGGCACTGCAAAGCAATATCTTCACTAACAGAAACTGTGAACGCAAAAACAGTCAATCCATTCAAGAATCGGTTGGACAACCTCCAGCATAGTTGCTAAAGTGGCTTATCCAAAGTTGGGCTACTTCGTGTGAGACGATAAGCTCACATTGCGACATATTATAACTAACTAATAGAGAAATTATTTCATTATATGTGTACTATTTTAATTTATTTGACACTAAGATTATTAATAACAAACAAAACAAAAATCAACTTCACAATTTTTTTCGAGAAAATTAAGAAAATATAGCAAAACAGGTTAATTATTGTAACATATTTAGTTTTTTCGCTAATGATTATTTCAATCTACTATTAAATACTTGAATCAAATGTACTCTATGCCTAAAATATACGAAAATATGAAAAACTTTGTTATTTATTATATAATATAAAATAGTTACGAAAACTAAAGGTTAAATTTTATATGAGCTAAAGTTTTATTTTAAAGTTTTATTAAAAAACTATTACTTGCTAAAGAAAAATTTTTTTTAAAATAAGTCATGAAAAATAGAGCTGCACTGACGCATGGCCATTGGTATTAGTCACTGATGTATAGATATTTTTGGCCATAGGCAAAAACAAACGTTGGCAGCGAGGCACAGGCATCGCTTTTTAATGATATTTTTCCTTAGTAATTACAAAGTAAAATTAAAACTTACAGTACTAAATAAATCTAAATTTCACAAAATATTGTGAAGAATAAATTTAATACAACCAACATATGCCATCATTTAAAACATTATAACACGCATTTATAGTTTGCTTTAACACACCAAAAACTATAAATTCCATTGTTATTAGCAGTGACAATGAAAAAAATTTTAATTTTATAACAAAATAGCTGCTCTCCATGCTCTATTGTCAGACAATTTCTAGTTGGATCATAGTTATCCACAGCATCGCTAAACAGATGTAAGGAGTTCAGCCTGATAAGTGCAGTAAACGTCTGGTAACGCTGCTAAAAAGTTAAATTCCTTTGCACTATTTTAGCTGCATAAATTAAATGTAATATATGTGACTGAGTTTCAGGTACATTTACTACAGCGCACATTACATGCACCTGAAAATTATTGTTGTACTTCTTTGCATTTTTTTTACAGAATGCTTTTCATTAATAATGTAGAATAATTTTAGCTTTAAAAAAAGAACAATGCTTTTTCTGAGACTTCTATTGTCATCTTATATTTTGTTTCACTTTTAGAAATTAGTTTTAGTAGGGAAGCTGAAGTAAAGCAAAACTAAGTCCTATTTTGCGGGGTCTTTAGCGTGACAAACTTAGAGAAGATAAAACAGAAGTTTCTTAATGAAAGACAACTAAACTAGTATAATGCTTTTGCAATTTGAAAAGCAAGATATTGATGCATATTTTGCGGAATAAATACATATTGTAATTTTGAAAAGTAAAAAAAAAGGTTTCAAAAATGATTTACTAAAAAAAAAAATTAAAAATTTTGTTAAAGTTTAAGCATCAATTCTTAAATTGCTTTGGAAACCAGTTTAAATGCTTCATATTTTTAGAAAATAAAAACTTTTAACTTTTCAATGATATATTTAGTTTCTTATTATCAAGGGTTTAAAAATTCTAAAAAACTTGTCGTACAACGTGGAATGGCTGTTGTGCGTCACTATGTAACATGTTGTTTTTGAATGGTACGTTATCCGGTCACTTTGTTAGAATGATGTCAAGTTAGTAGTAGATATAATATGGCTTTGAATTCACTTTTGAGCACTCAAGATTTGCTATTTTTGAAGTCTCTTGAAATCTTTTTACATAGTGGAATCAATTTGGAATCAGAGCAATCGAGAGTAGCTCTTTTTTGCTCTCTTACTTTCAGAAAATACTTTTACATATTGATGCATTTGAAAATTTTTAACATAAGATTATTTGATATTTCTGATTTTTTTTTACAGATTCAAAAAAGTTATTACGCATGTGCTACATTTTTATAGCAGATACTTTTTACTTTTTTTTTTTGTCGCTGGATTTTTGCTATAACCCGCGTCCTTTACTAATCAGCAAAAGATTTTTTGCCCTGTAATTTTTATTAGTTATATTGTTTACTAATCTGACAACAACTTTGCAGGCAGTATAGTATACTAACCAGTCTACATTCTTATATTTGAGAGAGTCGATCATATGATGAATAAAGAAACCGGACGCCGTAACGGAGTCTCCTAAACCTAAATTTTGTTTGAGGGGTTTAAGATTTTTTTTAAACTTTTAGGATCCTATGGTTATAAACACAGTCAAGGTCCAGAAAATTTAGAAAATAAACATTTGGAAGAAGAAGAGCTACAGGCTTTTCAAATTAATAAACAAACTGATCAGTTGTTAAACTACAGGATTGTATTACTAATTTACATTCCAAATTGTAACTACAAGTACATTGTAATTACAATTTTTTAGTGAGGGCATCGGATGGCGATTGAGTTACTACATATCATTCAATTTTGGGTGTTCAAAATACCACCCTTTTTGAGGGAACAGTTACATTAAAACACCCTCCTTTATACCGAAGCATTTGGTCATAAATGTGAGAAATATTGATGACCGACATTTTTAGTAGGTAAAACTTAGCGTATTATATCTAGTAGATTTTAACCCATATCGTACAACTAAGTATAGCCAACATCTCAAAAAGGTAATTTTTACAGATACTGAATTTCTGGTTAAAGTAAGCAATGTTATACGGTTCGAGCGCAAAAATTCTGAGCTCTCAGTCAACGTCTTTGGGTAGGTAAAAGGTCTTTATCCCATTTATGTTAGCACAAAAAAAGGTTTTGCGATTGACCTTTTACTTACTTAGCATGGTCCAGAAAAAAACTATGATTTTTGAATTATAAATCTGATTGGGATGCTTTACTATACAAGTAAAAGAAAAAATTAAAATACCCATGCCGGTGATGTTTACATGTTTTCTCCAAAGCTGACTCTCTGAAGGCTCACCAAAAGGATTGCTTTTGAGTAGGAGATAAGTCTCAAAAGACAGTGGTGACGATAGCTGGAAAAGATAGTATCTTAACATTTATAAGTTATTACAAACAAATGTTCCTGTGGAAGGTGCTCTTGACGATTCAGAAAAAAAGTTTCACTCCCTTGATTTTAAAACAGATGTCTTGCAGCTGCTATGTAAAAGTTCGAAGCGATTGACAGCTGATGATTTAGTTTTATACCGCAAGGTGTATAAATGAGATTTTTAAAAATCGATATAAATGAGATTTTTAAAAATTGATAAATGAGATCTTTAAAAATCCAGAGAGAATAGTGATGGACTTTTCACTAATGAAATTATTAAGGAATTAAACTAAGAATGCGGAAATGGCTAGCGATAGCTGTTTATAAACCCCTAAATAAGAATTGTGACTATATCTCCAATCACCTAAAAGGAGTGCTTGACTTTTACTATCATATATAGATTATATTCTAATTGGTGACTTTAATATGCAATCTTCTGGGATAAAAATGAAGGTATTCCTTCAACTTTATCAATGAATTCATTTAAATAAACATGCAACTTGTTTTTAATTGGTTAATAAACCTGGAGCCCTAGAACAATAGTTAGTTGTGAAAAAAGATTTTTGAATCCCTAGAGAACAATAGTTAGTTGTGAAAAAAGATTTTTGAAGCCCTGGAGAACAATAGCTGGGTGTGAAAAAAGATTTTTGAAGCCCTGGAGAACAAAAGCTGGATGTGAAAAAAGATTTTTGAAGCCCTGGAGAACAATAGCTGGATGTGAAAAAAGATTTTTGAAGCCCTGGGCAAACAATAGTTAGATGAGAAAAATTTTTTGAATCAAAACATTTAAATTTTTTTAATTTAAAAGTTTTCTTCCCACTAAATGCCTATTTTAAAAAGAGATTCAGTATTTCGATTTTAAAAAGAGATTCAGTATTTCGACTTATTAATATGTATCGTCTCACTTGTTCTAATTAAAAAATTAATGAAAATTAATTGGAATCGGTAATAATGTACATCATTAATCAGAACTAATATCCTCAGAAAGTTGTGCTTTCATGATCCAAATACTTTCTGTAAGGGTGTGAGTGATATTCATAAATAAAATGCGTAGATCTACGTTTTGTAAGTTACCACCTAAAAAATAGATCGTTTAAAAATTTTTCAAACAAAAAATTTGCAACAGCACTTCATAAAAACTGGTTGCTCGTACGTTTAAAATATTCAGGGGTGTTAACAAACCTTTTATAAGCTAAGACTTACAAAAAGCCATTATGCTCCGCTCTACATTGTATAAAAAATACCTTAGTGATCAATATGGTATTTCGGCACTCGAGAGAGTGCTAATTTTCTTTGGACAAATTAGCACTCTCTCGATTTCTGATACATCTCTCTGAAAGTTAACAAAACCTTTCCTTTCAGAAAAATCAGGTAATTCTAACGAACGTATCAATTTAGTTGAAAGTGCTAACATTGCCTCTGACAACTCTTTATTGAATAATAATTTCATAAGCAATGCATTGTCATCTGATAGTACAGACCTCATACATTCTTTTTTATTTTCTTGCTCTAAAGACCCAGTTGATGCAGCTATCAAAAAGTATATTGATCGTCCCAGTATAATAAACATAAAGTAAAAATTTAGAATATGTATAAATAGTTTCCATTTTCGTCATATCACATCTGATGATATTACAAAAATTATAGGATCTATGAGCAATAAGAAAAAGACTAGTGGTGATATAGCAACTTTTATGTTAAAATCTTAAATTGTTCACTTTAGGGACAGTCTTACAGATTGCATAAAAAATAGTATCCATTATGGTAAATTCCAGTCATTTTTAAAAATGATTGATGTTTTACCGTGTTTTAAAAACAATAACTCGACAGATAAGTTAAATCACCGTCCAATTAGTATTCTGCCAGTTCTCTTTGAAGTTTTTAAAACTATTTTGTATGAACAAATCTTGATATTTATTAAACTTAGATTCAATAAACTTGTGTGTGGTTTCCGAAGAGTTTATAGTACTCAGCATGCACCTTTTTCGTAACTTAATAAGTGGCATGAATGTATTAATAATGAGGTGTTGTTGGATTAATATTAATGGACCTCTCAAAAGCGTACAGCTTTATCTTGTATGACTCGCTAATTGCTAAATTAGATGCCTATGGTTTTTCTAAAAAAAAGTCCTCATCTCTTATAATCTTACATTTGTGGTCCTAAACAAAGGGTAAGAGTAGGGTCTTCTGCCTCAAACTGGATGGATATATTATCTGGAGTGCTTTAAGGGCCAATTCCTGTACCCATTTTGTTCAATATATTTATAAATGATTTGTTTTTATTCATTAAAGATACGGAACTTTGTAATTTTGCGGATGATAACATAATTTATGCTTGTGATTATAGCTTTGAGAAGTTATTTTTCGTTTGCAAAAAGAAGCAACCAATACCATTTGGTTTTAGTTAAACTTTATGGTTTCTCAAATGCCAAGGTAGTTTGTCCATATCTTAAATAAACCTTAGGAAATAAGTTAAGAGACAATTAAACTTATCAAAACAAATTGTTTGTGACATTAATTTCATCATAAAAATTTTTTATAAAAAATTTTCTTATTTTTAATGCCACGTGGATAATCACTAAGAAAATTTTTGGCTTGTTGGTTCTTGAAAAAATCTGGTCTCATTAATGCGTTTGTATACTAGAAAATTATAAAAAGCTAAAGCTATGGAACGAAAAGATTTACATTAATGAAGATTTTAGTGAACGAACAAATATCATTCGTAAGCATCATACAAACGAACAAATATCATTCGTTTATTAAAGCCAAAGAAATACGTTCGTTAGGTAATTTTGCCAAAGTGGTATATAATAAATTAATCACCAAGTCTTTCGAAAAGACTCTGATCATCAAAAAAAATTAAAATTTGACGTTTTTACGTAGCCTAATGCTAATCTTTCTAATGTAACCGAAGCTAATCGAGCTGAATTTGATGAATATGTCAGCACTCTTCAAGGTACATGATTTACATGATTTATTTATTTATTTTTATTTATTTCGTCATTAAAAAAAAAAATACAATGCCGTTTTATATAAATAAAAGCTACATAAACGGGGCTAAAAGAAGACAATGATTGCCTTATCACTACGCCCCAAAGTGCTTTCATCAGCCAGCGTGTACAATCATTAAAATGTAAACATAAAATTACTTTGTACCATATAAAAAATAAATACAAAATTTTACAAGTATGTTAAGATCGGTTACTAATCTATAATCAAAAGAAAATAGTGAAAAAAAGATTGAAAAAAAATAATAATTATAATTATACCTAAAAACTAAAAATAAGTTAATAGGATAATTTAAGGAAAATTTAAAATAAAAACCAGTTAATAAGATAGTTGTTAAAAAAGAAAAAAAAATTAAAAAGTAAAAAAAAGAAAAAAGAAAAAAAAAAAAAAAAGAATTTAATTCATATACATCGTTAAGAAGTTTTTGTTTGAGTTTTTGTTGGAATAGAGAAAGTGAAGAACAATTTTTCAGCTGGTTATTTAATAAAGTGTTCCATAATTTAGGACCTCTGATGGCAATAGAAAATTTAGTTACCAAATAGTGCATTTTAGGTTGCTCATAATTGTAACTTGAAAATCTTGTAGGGTACTCGTGATTAATTTTATTGAAAAGTGTATTAAATATTTTAGGAGTTACTTTATTATGAAGTTTGTACATAAATATAAGAATTTGATAAAGGTTTAACTGAAAAACATTAAGTATGTGATGATTTTTAAATAGTTCTTTAGAATGTGTAAAACGACCTGCACCTGAAATAATTCTGACAGCGTGTTTTTGTATACTAAACAATTCTTTAACTTTACTTACATTAGAGCTGCACCATACAATATTTGCATAGTTTATATAACAATGTATGAGGGAGAAATTTAAGAGTTTTAAGCAGTTTTGGTTTAATAATTGCTCAACTTAGTATAGAATGCCAAAATTTTTTGAAATTTTATCTTCTAACGTTCTTATGTATTCTCTCCATGTAAAAACTTTAATGATGACTCTCTAATTATTTTAGAGTTGCCAATATAAAGATCAGGAAGTTTTAATGGAATATTTTCTTTATTGTGAATTCTATGAAAAAAAGTATACTTAGTTTTATTTGAATTTAAGGACAATTTGTTTGCCTAAAACCATTCCACTTGATTTAAAAATTCCTTGTTTACTATTTTGAATAAAAGGTTGACATCTCCATTAGAATAAAATAAATTCGTGTCATCTGCAAATAAAACTGAATTTAAAATGTTTTCAAGCTTATGGAATCGTTTATATAAATAAGAAATAAAAGTGGACCCAGAATTGAGCCTTGGGGAACACTGCAAATTATAGTCAAGTACTCAGTTTTTCCTTCTTTGTGTGCCATGTATTGTCTTCTATTGTTTAGATAACTTTTGAGCCGTTCTCAATATGTGCTTTAAATTCCATAACTTTCAAGTTTTTTTTATAAGAATGCTATGGTCTACTGTATCAAAGGCTTTACTAAGATCTATAAAAACTCCGAGGGTAAACTTACTTTCGTCAAATGCTTTAAATATATCGTGAACAGTATAAATAATGGTATGGTCAGTTGAATACTCTGGCTGAAATCCAGATAATGTGGATGATAATGTTTTTTAAATTACTTATAAATACACACAAATCCCCTCCTTTTTTCCCAGATCCTCTAAATTGATGAATCACTCTATAATTTGGTACCTGAAAATTTGTATTTGTCTCAATAAATTCATCAGTACACCATGTCTCGCTGAGACTTATAATTTTACAATTAAGATTAACTTCGCATATAAATTATTAAAATCAAAATTTTTTGAAAAACTCCAAATATTTAAATACAAAATTGAATATGAACTTGCATATAGTCCTTGCATTATGTTTTCAGTTTTAGGGTCATAATATAAAGTATTAATACTTTGAAATTACTAAAAAAATTTATATCCGCGTTAGAATGCTTATCTAGAAGTATCCTTTTTTTATTTTGTAATGAATTAAATTCTGAGTTAAGTGTAACATTTTATTCATTCATAAGTAGGGTATTTTTTATAAACTATTAAATTATTATTTTTCTGAAAAAAGAGATATAAAAATAATGATAAGAAAAAAAAAAAAAAAAAATTCTAAATATAAATGATAAAGTAATTAGGCACTCGCTTTATTTTTCCTAAATTCTCTAACTATAAGTTTATCATATTTTATAGAAGAATATTTACCATTTTTTCTATGTATCTTCATTTCTTCTAAGAGTTTTTTTCTTATGACCATTGTTTCAAAAGACAATTCTTCGTTGATGTATATTCCTGATCCTTTAACTCGATTAGATGAATGTGGTACTTTTATTTTGTCTTTGTAATGTAGAATTTTAACAACAACTGTTCTAGTTTTATTTTCTTCTTTTTTTCCAACTCTGTGAGCCCTCTTGATATCAACGTTCTTAATATTTAATTCGTTTTCAAATATAATTAATAATTTTTTTTTCAGTTTCATCCCAGGTTTCTTGATCGTTTTCTGGAAGCCCGTCGATGCGAAGATTATTCCTTCTGAGTCTATCTTCTAGCTGTTGTAATTTATTCTTTTCCTCTTCACCTATACTGTTTTTATTTTATTTATTTTTTTTCTAATTCGCATACCTTTTTTTCTAGGATGTCTTGTGTAACTATTAGGCTTTCTTCAATAGGATTCTTACTCTCTCAGTAATTTCTTTAAGTTTATTATTTACCTTTTCGTTTTCTTTTTTAAAGAGTCGCAAATTTGTTTTGATTTATGTAATTCATTAAGTAGCTCATTTATTTTATCGTTAGTTATTTTTAGGTTACTACTGATAAGCTTAAAGATATCTTTCTGCTGTTTTGAAAACATTTCATGAAAAATATCGCGAATAACATTTGTTGATATTTATGTTTCATCTGAATTCCCGTTTCGTTAGATTTCTTTCGAACATCAATGTTTTTTTATCCATTTTATAGTTGGCTTATTTGTTTTATTAAAAAAAAAAAAAGTCACAAAAAATAATTATTTTCTCTAAATAAAACACGTCATCATTAAAAAATTTTTTAATGATGACAAAAAAATAGAAAACTTTGTATGGGGAGTTGAGTCAGCAAACTTGTAGCTGAATCTCTTATCGACTATTACAAGCATATTCCTTTACAGTATAAGACATTAATTAAATTTCAAAATGTTTTAAGCCAAGTCAAAGTTGCTGATGAAGTTTTAGAAGTTAATACATATCCTGACATGGCTGTCGAATATAAGAAATGCCATGTTCAACGAAAGAAAGAGAAAAATGGAAAAAAATTAAGCGCTGAAAAATTTATCGACCAGCTAAAAACATTTATCCCTGAAACATTTATCAGTTTTGCTGACTCAATTGTCCATACAAAGTGTTCTATTTTTTTGTTATTCCCTGAAATTTTAAAGCTTGTTTGCGATGTATGCAACACACTTACATTGTAGCACGCAAAAAGAAACTCGTTTATATCATCAGTAACATAATCCTCAACACCTGCTAACTCTGATTGATGTATTGATGATTACGAAGCACGAAGAAAGCTATTCGGAGCCATTCTTTTATCTATATCCCGATATATCCCAATTTTTAACCAAAATCCATTAGGAACGCCCTTGTTTAATAGGATACTTTGCGATTGAAAAGTGACCCTGATTAGCTGCTTCAGAGACACAGTTTTAAACCTAAGGACAACCACACTTATCAATCCATTTTTTAATGTTTACATGGACACCATCTTTAAGACAAGTGGTCTTTAAGATATCTTTAAGACGCGTTGAGACAAATCTGGCAGACAAATATATCGGTCCCACGGATGGCCGACGCTATTAAAATATTTAACTATTTCAAGATGTTAATACCTTTATGATTCAATGGACCGTTCCCTCTATAGAAAAAACCGCAGTGCATTTTGGTCTTCACCAAAAATAAACAAATTATCAAAACATATTATCATGTCAGCAGTAAACAAAGTTGATAGCTATGAAATTAGTTTGGAACATGATTCAAATGATATTGATCCATGTTTTTTTTTAAAACATTTTAATCGCTACTCAACATGCATTTCGAGAAATATCTAGTCAGTTTAATCAAATAGATGCTGAAGAAGTACAGGAACAAATAAACTCTAGGTCAAGTTGTTTTTCCTTACTACCTAATATAAGCCAAGAAAAAATACACAAATACTTAATTATAGACAACAGTTCAACAGATTTCGGAGCTAGAGGTGCTTGAAAGCATGAAATCTCTGGGTTTCGGCTATTTAAGGAGAACTTCGTTAAAAAATTTAGTTGGTAAACTTAATGTTAACATTGAAATAAATTCTTATCTTACTAAAGCTCACGTTTCAGCTTTAATGAAAAAAACCTTATTTATGTACATTTTTGTCAAAAAGAAGGATATTTTGTATGCTAAATGTAATTGTAAAGTTGGTATGGGAGGATGCTGCAAGCATATTGCTGCAGTATTTCAATTAAATTTTTTTTTTTTTTGTTGTAATTCACCTCTCAAAGGCCGAGAAGGCCACTACAGATGAGGAGGCTACTTGTGGTTATAACCCTCTCTCAACTCTATAACTCCGAAGTTATAGAGTTGACACGGAGTTATAGAGTTGGCTCGGTACAAGCCCTGATGGAATTGTATTAGTAAATGAAAAAATAAGGGCTATTGAAATCAAATATCCTTTTCAAAAAAAGATTTAACTATAGCTGAAGTTTGCCTTGATAAAACATTTTTTCTTGCTGTTGTAGATAGCAAAACAATGTTTAAACAAAATCATGTTTATTTTTATCTATGTCAAGGTGTTATGGAACTAGTTTTATAGTTTATATCGAAAAAGCTAGTTAAAGAACTAAATTTTATAGTTTATACTGAAAAAGATGCTTTTATGGAGAGTATTAAATTTTTTTAAATGCAATGAGAAAAAACTACTTTACCAAAATAAAATAAATTTTACTTGGAGTTTATGCAAGAAAATATATTTGCAGTTTAGATTAAAAGTTTTTATATTTTTTACAAACATTTTATTTATCTGAAACTAGTTGCGGCAAAAAGTTTGCTAAATAACAACAAGCTATCCAGGTTTTATTAATTTCTGACGCCATAGACAATTTAAATGGTGTTTGAAAAATGTGATAACTTTTTATTTGCTGTATTGCTCTTTCTACATAAATACGAACAGCAGCAATTTTTTTAGTTTCATTCTCATCTTCTAGACTGAATTGAGCTTTTCTATTTAGAAATAGTGGTATATTTAATGAAACGTTTTCTGGTAAATCATCAGCAATATCAAAACCTTTATGCCATTAAACTGTCTCCTGGTTCAAGCAGGTTGTATATGCGATAATCTTTAGTAATTTGATTGTCCG